>NC_138203.1:224871895-225149193 GCF_964194415.1 Vipera berus
GAACTCTTTTCCTCCAATCCAGTGATTTCAGCTAGTGACTTCAGCTAGTGATTCAGTTCTGAGCGAAACAGCATCCCATCCTCATCGCCACTATTGTGTTGTGGGTTCTGGACGGCATGGCAAGGAATAAACGGATGAGTACTGCATGTCAACTCTTTATTAGTGGTAGGCGCGTACTGGACAAAGGGGGTTACCTGGACCCCTTATATACCTAGCCAGGTATCACTCTGGCCAATCCATCCATCCGAATCTCCCGCCGAAAACCCTTCAGCCAATCCAGCCACAGCACAGCGCCACCTGGTGGTACCTGCAGAGCTGCTGCTCCTACCCCATACATAACAAGAATCATTCATAAGGATGCTGGTTCTGAAGAGCAGTTATGACTCCCAGGCTCCTGATGACCTGTAGCCATCAATGAATTTCTTATCTGTAACTTTCCTTTATCTCCTTTTAAATCCTCCAGGAGCGCTGGTAGCCCCCAGTAATTTTTCTGCAGCCAGTTACATAGCTGAATTTCAGCAGCACAATTGCCAAGAATTGCTTGTATAGCTCTGACCATGTTTTGGAGTCAGGAACCATGGCCACCATAGCCAGATAGGTATGGGGTTTGCCCTAGAGAAAATAGCTCTGTCCCCATCACCACCACCAGTGAAAATAAAAGACCTACACACATGTGAATTAGCTTCACCTGCTTTTCTCATTACAGCACTTACCGCAAGTCTCAGTCTTCTAAATGTTAAGGGTTGTCCTCACTAGCAACAGTTTAACTAGCCCAGGCAAAAGTCTGAGTTATTAGCTCTCTTGTGCTGAATCTCTTGGTAAGAGTACTGTACAACTTTGCTCATTACTAGATTATTTTATTCAAACCCTTGTGACATTTTAATGTGATTTCTCCTTGAGAAGAGCAATACCCCAACATTTACAAGGATAATTTATGTCATCTTGGTGAATCAAGCTCAAACTGACCCAGCTAAAAAAGAAACTAGCAGTTTCCTAGAACCAATTCAGGTCCAGAATGACTCGAAATAATGAATTTTCCTGCTATTAAACTATATAATTCTAAACAATATCACTCATTTTCTAAGTGCTCCAAGAAGTTAAATTTCATGGGATCAAATTGAGAAGGGAACAAAAAACATGTTTCTTAAATTGGAATAGAAGTTGAAAAACATGTGGCCTGTGAAATAAGTAACTCGGTTTACACACAGGATGTGTGTGTATTGTGTTTTTCAGTCATGCTTAAATTTGCCTCATAGCTATGGTTGCCAAATAAACTTCATCTGTTTTTCTTCCATTATGGGAATTAATTCCATAGCAATTTAATGGGAAGACTGAAAAAGTCCACATGGTTATATTTATGTTTAAGCTGTTCTTTTTGGCAAGTGAATAGACACCAGAATGCTTGACTAGGCTGAATGTTCAGGGCAATCTTCTAGGACTGGAGATCTCCCTCAACCCACCTGTCAACTGTTTTGTTTGAAATACATTTTCAAATACAGTCAGCCCTTCTGAAGTGTCTCTCTGAAGCCTTGTTAACAACCGATCAGTTAAGCCACATCTCCCTCTGAGACAGTCTACATTCTAAATGATTTCCTAGATATTAAATGGCAATCTTAGTTCACCAAAATATAAGGGGTTATTTTGGATAACAGAAGAGCTGTTATTAAGTTGGTATGGATATTATTGCAAGCAACAGGGTTAATTGTTCTCAGAATTGTTCTAAAGATCTCAGAATTAGTGATCTATAGATTTATGGCTGATTGTAAAAATCATAAGATAATTTCCTGATTATACCTCAAAGCTTTAAACTACACTATATCTTTAGTAAGGGACGCGGTGGCTCAGTGGGTTAGGACGCTGAACTTGTCGATCGGAAGGTCGGCAGTTTGGCGGGTCGAATCCCGAGTGCCGCGTAGCAGAGTGAGCGCCTGTTACTCGTCCCAGCTTCTGCCCACCTAGCAGTTCGAAAGCATGTAAAAATGCAAGTAGAAAAATAGGGACCACTACGGTGGGAAGGTAACAGCGTTCCGTGCGCCTTTGGCGTCTAGTCATGCCGGCCACATGACCACGGAGACGTCCTCGGACAAGCGCTGGCTCTTCGGCTATGAAACGGAGATGAGCACCGGCCCCTAGAGTCGGAAACGACTAGCACGCATGTGCGGGGGAACCTTTACCTTTACCTTTACCTTATATCTTTAGAATAGTTCCTTTGGCTTCAGAAGAATTGTTCATAACTGGCTTGAAAGTTAAGGTACAGCAGGAGACACAAAATGAGATATTATTACT
This sequence comes from Vipera berus, assembly GCF_964194415.1. Classification (NCBI taxonomy): domain Eukaryota; kingdom Metazoa; phylum Chordata; class Lepidosauria; order Squamata; family Viperidae; genus Vipera; species Vipera berus. The sequence goes on from NC_138203.1 coordinate 224,874,182, forward strand.
GGTATCTGAAAAAAAATATTTGTTTTCTTATATATCTTTCCCTCCAATTTAATTGTGCTATCTTGTGCTATCTTCCATATAGCATGAATGATATTCCTGGAGGATATCATGTTGAAGGATACCATCTATACATAAAATAATCCTCCTTGAGTTTTCAGCCTGCTTAATGCATCGAGAAATTGTATATTATATAAAACCATCAGCATCCATTGTATGGCAACAGAAAGGAAATAATTTCTTGCTCAGGCCAAGAAATTATGAGGGGGGGGATGGGAGGCAGCACTGTATAGGAATAAGGAGACTGAATAAATAACTATTCCCTAATGTACGACTAGCTACTTAATGCTGGCTGTGCCATTTCTATCTACCACCCCCTCCAGCACCTGAAGCAAGTGCTGTTTGGAGAACTTCTGTTACTGAGCAGATTAAAAATAGAATACTCTTCCCTCTGTTATGCAACAGCCACCAGCTGTTTCATCCAGTAGTGTTGATCAACATTATTTCTAACCATTCTTACACTGCGCCAGAACAGTAGGTTGAATATATTACTTTTTAAAAAAATAAAGTGAAGAATTAAGTCTATCAGAACTGGAAGAATTAAGCTACCATATTAGTCTTGATTTTTTATATCCTCAAAAAATGGAGGTTAAAATAATGATACTAAGCACATTCTGCCTCCATGCATGTTTATATGTACAATCTTACAACGAACAGATGAAGGACAGCTCCCTATCCTCACTTCAAACCTTTCCCCATGTACAAAGAGCCTATTTGGACGCCTGAATAGGGTTATAGTATATATCTCAAGAGATAAAGAGATGATCCCTTGTATGAACAAGATGCTGACTGGATTTATCCTTTGGACTAAATGATAGGTTGTTTTAATCATAGCGTTCTGGTTCTAGTTCACTTATAATGCTGACCTATAGATCATGGGCTACAACCTTGTATATGCTAATGTGGAAGTGAAGTCCACTGAATTTAATAAGATTTAATTGTAAGTAAATAAGTATTGGAGTCAGCTAGATATCATTTTTATTTTTAAAAAGCTGAATATTTTTCCTGTATAATTACTACCTTCTGCCAACCTAGCAGTTTGAAAGCACATAAAAATGCAAGTAGAAAAATAGGGACCACTACAGTAGGAAGGTAACAGCGTTCCGTGCGCCTTTGGCGTCTAGTCATACTGGCCACATGACCACAGAGACGTCCTCAGACAAGCGCTGGCTCTTCGGTTTTGAAACAGAGATGAGCACCGGCCCCTAGAGTCGGCAACGACTAGCACGTATCTGCGGGGGAACCTTTACCTTTACCTCATAATTACTACACTAGTACACAGACAAATAGTAATGATTTGGTGTAATGTTAGATTACCATATCTGGGCAGCAATATTAAGGATGCCAGTAAGTGGCAGTAAAGTTATACAGAAAACATACAATTTGCCACCATCTAGGATTTATCTGGATTTTTACATTCCAGAAGTGGCAGTTCTAAGTCAGTTAGCCTTTTGTTCCTGAAATGTAACACTAGCACAGAATCCTATATAAATCTAATCAGAAGTAAGGCCAGTTGAATTCCATACAGTTTACACTCAGATAATTTTATTTATCTGTTCAATATTGATGATAAATAAGTATTTTAATAATAAGTATATAAATATGCAACACTCTAGCATTTTTCCCACCTTAGACATGAAAAACTGGATGGGTGACTTTTGGCCAATCCTTCGCTTTCAGCCCAAACCTACCTCACAGGGTTGTTGTGGGGAAAAGGAGTATTAGATACATTTGCTGTCTTTTTTATAAACAATAATAAAACTGAAATAAAAATAAAATAAATAATTTTTTTCTTGATTTATTTTGAAGTTGACATCAATTTTTCAACCACTAACTCCTAACCAGCATTAAAAACATACTACAGAAAATGTAACAAGAATCTAAGAAAAGCATCCACTGATACCAAAATTATATATCTATCTTCATCTAACTCAAGAATTCTAAGAACCTTGCTGATAGCCATCCTGAGAATTCATTTAGGAAAACACAAGGGTGGCACAGCTGGCCCGCAGACTTTAAAAAGGAAATGAATAATTGATGCTGGAATTCTTGAGAAGTAATTTCCAAGTTTTAAGCTTTTTTCTTTCTGACTGCTCTCTCTCTCTCTCTCTCTCTCTCTCACACACACACACACACACACACACCTTTCCTCTCCCTCTCTCAAGTTTTACCCACTTAACATCTTGAAGAATTGCCATACTTCCCTACTCCAAATAAAACATATCTTCAAGTGCGTACAGGATCCTTTTTTCACACTTTGTGATCTTTGTACTCTCTCTATATATAGTTTTTCAGCCTAGATCAAATCCCGGAATGGGATAAATTATCCAATTATGGCAACAAGACTTTTTGCAAACAAAACAAAACAACACTAAAGTAGGCATGTTAACCCAACTATAGTCTTAAACTACATATTTTTCCAACCATCTAAAATTTCTAAAGGGACTCAAAATTGCAGCCATGCTTTCAACCATCAATTGCTTTAAAAAATTATAAAAAATGCACCTCTTGATTACAGTGATAATCTCCTGCTCTGTTTAAAAGAACTGTCCACCTTATTGTCTCTCTGTCTGTCTGCAACATACCTAGCAACTGAGACTGATCCACAGTTCATCTGAGCAAGGTATCCGCCTCTATGAAGATATAAACTGCATGCCTATTAAAATTATATTAAATCATTATATGTGAGTTTTTAATGCAAATTATAATACACATTATATTAGGAATAGAAAAAGGAAAACATGATTGCCCCTTGCAAGAGAACCAGTTTTAAAAGACATAGGCTCTCTTATAATATTCAACTTTCCTTGGCAAGAATAAGTAGAAATGTGATCAGTTGGAAATCAGAACTAAATATCCCAACTAAATTTCAGGAGTTACTCATTTCCTGTTCATCATTTTTCTGAAACAGAGGAGTATTCTTCTTCAAAGAACATAATAGTATGGTTAAATTTGTGAATAACATAAGAAAAGCTCCCACTTAAATATTGGAGAGGGGAAAATAATGAATTCTTACTATTCATCTAAAAACTGTTCTTAGCAGTAGATTATAGTGTGAGATGTATCTTGATGAAAATGGTCACTATCTTTAGTCTTAATAGCAAGTTGCATGGTTTTGAACAAGTAGAAAGTACTCTCGTTTGCATTCATTCAGCTCCAGATCCTCCTCTTACCCACAACATGCTCCCCTATTGCTGCTACTTAATATATCTTTGAAGCTCTATGGGGAATGACCCACAAAACTGAGAGATAAAAGGAATTGTCTGAAATGATATGCTCCTTCACAAAACAAACTACTGGCTGCAATAAAATGAAAACTGTCCTGATTTCTTTCCTCCCAAAAAAGGAGTTTTCTCCTTCAGCCAGCAGTAGGCACCCTAGAGCAGGACTTTTCAACTGGTGGTACGCATACCACCTGTGCTACTTTGCCATGTGGCGGGTGGTATGCGACTGCTAGCATACCAGTGAAGCAGGGTATTCCCCATAAGGCTAAGCGAGCCAAGCCTGAGGGAGAGGCAGGGCTCCAGCTGATTGGCTCAGCTGATTGGCGCTTCTGAAAGCAGCTTGGAGCTGGAGGTGAACTGAAGAAAAAGGTGCAGGGGAGGAGAGGAGAGGCTATAAAAGGAGGTGGTTTGGGAAGGGGAAGAGGGAAAAAAGACAACAGGAAAGGTTTAATCCCTTCAAACAAATGTAATTAGTTTTACCCCCTTTAACTGAGTCTGTCTATGGCTTTTATAAAGTTTTCTTTAAAGGTAAACAGGCTTAATTTAAAGCTAAAGCTTTTCACAATTGCTGGAGCCTTTCAGTCAAGGATTGCAACATTGTGACATGTGACATGCCTGAGGCAGCTTAAAGAGGAAAAAAACGGAGTTTGTGTTTCTTGCTTTGCACTTGATTCCTGTGTCTTTAAGGGTACAGTGAAGGGATTAGGGGGGTGCATTCTTACTACACTGTGGAAGAGCTCAGAAGGGAGAAAAGAATGGCCAACCAGCTAGCTCAGGAGTCTACAAACTTAGCAACTTTAAGACCTGTGGACTTCAACTCCCAAAATTCCTCAACCAGCCATGATGGCTGAGGAATTCTGGGAGTTGAAGTCCACAAGTCTTAAAAGTGCCAAGTTTGAAGACCCTTGAACTAGCTGGTAGTGGTGCATATTAATAAACATGGATAAATTCATCATACATTTGACAGTGCAAAGGGAAAGTGATTCAGCAAAAGAACAGCCCCCAAAGAAATTAAAACTAGTACTTTTTTCTTTTTTTCTACAGTTTCTAATATTTTATTAGATTATACAATAAAATACGAAAATACAAAAGCAAATAGTAGGACACAGTGGGGAGGGAAAAGTGGGGAAAAGTGAGGGGGAGAAGGAAAAAAGAACAGACTTCCTCTGTTGCAGTAGAAGGAAGCAACAGAGCATCAGGTTTTTGACATCTTGCTAAGCACCAGTGGTACTCAAATATTGTCATGTCCTAAAAGTGGTACAATCTGTGAAAAGGTTGAAAAGCCCTGCCCTAGAGCTGCCAAACGTATACTGGACCACAAACGTCACTGGTCTTTCTGCCTGAGAAAGTATCAGGCTGCCCAACCCTACCTTCAGCAGCACAAAGTTGTGGCACCCGAGAGGCTACTTTATTTATTACTTTAAGCGGTTGTAGATTAAGTGGAACCCCATTACCATACATGTATGCCTCAAAAATGTTAATTGCTAAAATACATAATATTTATTGTTTTTCCCTTTATAAGAATGGTATCTGTATTTATTAAACCACAATATTGGAATGCAGAATCATAAAACCGGATGGAGCCCTTGAGGCCTCAAATCCAATCCTTGCCTTGTAATGAAATCCCAATTAAAACACTGCAGTCAAATGAAAGACATTAACGGGAAAGAAGCCCACCTCTTCTGTGGATAATTGATTTCACACTCAAACTACTCTCTTATTTTTAGGAGGTTTCTTCTAACATCCAAACATAATCTTGTACCTAAGTACTTCTTGTACTTAAATCCAGGGCTTTTTTTGTCACAGAATGCTCAGAACGGAGTTCCGGCACCTTTTTTGGATGGAACCTTGTAGGGTAAGCAAGGCGGGTTGTATGACATGTGTGAGTTCCAGCACCTTTTTCTTTTACAAAAAAGCACTGCTCAAATCCATTAGCCTCTATTCTGAGGGGATTAAAAAAAAGTGTTGTTTCTTCTGAATTTTTTCAACATCTTGGGAAAGTGCTATACTATCTGCTCAGTCATTCCTTCAGGGTTAAACACAGGGCTTTTTTTCTCATAGAACGCTCAGAACTGAGTTCCGGCACCTTTTTTGGATGGAACCTTGTAGGGTAGGCAAGGTGGGTTGTATGACGTGTGAGTTCCGGCACCTTTTTCTTTTACAAAAAAAGCACTGGTTAAACACATTCACTTCCTTCTATCTCTCTCTTTATAGGAGTTATTTTCTAGTCTCTTGATCTAGTGTCGAGTGACTTTCTCTAAACCACATCCAGTTATTTGAATCCTTAAAATAAACTGTCCAGAACTCAACATAATACTCCAAGTGGGACGCCACCAATGCAAAATTATTTCTTTTATAATTATGTATTCAAAATAATCTAAAAATATTATTGCCTGTAATTAAGTAGTCCTCAACTTATGACCACAATAAGAACCATAAAATTCATTATCAAGCGATACAGTTGTTAAGTGAGGCATCATATGACTGCACTCAATTTTAGAAATTTTTTGCATGGTTGTTAAGTGAGACATCATATGATTGTGACTTGTGACCTTCCCCATTGACTTTGCTTGGAAGGTCACAAATGGCGATGACATAACAGTAAGATGCTACAACTATTGTAAATGCACATGGTTGGCAAATGCCCAAATCATTATCACATTACTGCAGGGATGTTGCAACAGTCATAAGGCAAGGCGCAGTTGTAAGTCCCTTTCTCAGTATTGCCATAACTTTAAACAAATGGTTATAAGGTGAAGACTACCTGCATCATTTAGGTTTCCTGCCTTGTGCTCATGCTGGCTTGATTCTAAACCATACCCAAAAGTACCCTTACCAAAGCATTTCTCTTTTTACACCTGTGCAATAGAGTCTGTTATCTAAGGGAAGGACATTGCTTTTCTTATATTATGAAAGAAGAAAGAGGAAAAGATTGCGGGAAATGGGGGAAATTGAGGAAAGTTTACTGCTTTATTGTTCCATCAATGAACATGTTTATAAAAGCCTAACTTTTCATCACTCCACTGATGAATTTTGCAGGGGGGGAAGGCTGTTTGGAAAAGGGAGCCAAGTTTACTACTTGTTTGCAAGGCATCTCCCTCACCCCTCCACCCACCCCAGCTGTTGTCAGAAACAAACCAGATCTACCCATGGATCTGCCCCCAAGTATGTATTTGGCTTTGGATTGTTATACCATTTCCTGGTATCTGAAAAACACTCCAAAATTGGTCTTCATAGGGTGATGATTCTCTCAGCACAACATGCTATTCTACAGATCAGTCCCTCACATTTTGGCTCAGTGTTTTGGAAACATGGACAGTGTGATTAGTTTAAGATTTATGTCATGCAAATCCAGAATACTGGATTGAATAAAATCAATGGAGGGTAACTGCACTGTGCAAACAAAGACTATATGGCCCAGTGTTTATAAGCTGAGAACTCAACATTTAGGAACCTAGGTTCCAACCTTGGGACAAGAGGTCTAAACTCCAGAGGTGTTTTGTTTGGGGGTTTTTTGTTATGGAAAGCAACTTTACACTGATGTATTTTTCCCCAAGCAGTTATAACATGAACACATTGGCCCATATTGATTTTCATACAAAGCACGATGGAAGGGTAAGCTTTGTTTGTTGGATCTGTTCTCTTAGTCACACATTATCACACATGGTTCACAAATTTCTACATATTCTTCTTGTGAGAAGAATAATTTGGGATCCGAATTTGAGCTGGGGTTGTGCAAAAAATCCAGACATGCTGTGAGGAAAGGAGATTTATTTATTCCTACAAGCAAAGAGGTTCGCTTGTGGGGGTAGCTACAAAGAAAATGAGGTACAGAGAGGTTGTTTTATAGGGGGGACTGGTCCTTGGTGTGGGCTTGAGGTACATCACGTGTATATGTATAAGTGCTGGTTCTAGTGTGTGTCACACTTAAAGGAGCATGGGTGTGTGTATATGTTGGTGCTAGTGTTAAGGAGTCAATCTTAATTGTCCTTTCTTGTGTCTGTCGTGTGTAGATGGTGTGTGTAGATAGTGTCTTGGCAGCCTATTTCTGGGTTGGGAAAAGTGTGAATGAATGGGTTCTTTATCTGGTTAATTACTTTTGCCCAAGTAATTGGTTTTACTATTTATCAGTTGATTAAGGAATCTTAGCAGCAGATCTTTGTTAAAATGTACCTTAATTGCAACATAGTTTCTAGTGTTGATTAATTATTTGAGAAGTGGGGGAAAGAATCTTCTGTGGTGCTACTGATTATTAAAATTCTTCCCACAATATTCAGGGAAAAGTAGTAGAATTTACTGCTGCAGATGACCGGTTGTGTCATGAAAGCATAGCTCAGCTAATCTTAGAAGCTGTTTATGTTCCTTGGAACTTAACTGCAGAGAAAGATAAAAGATTAGTACACAACATGCTTTAACATTCCAAGTATTTTGTCCCATAACAGATTTGTTTGATCATCTTGTTCTGCAAAACAGATTGGGCAGAGTGAGTGCAGGAGAACACCAGCTAGGAACATTGGAGGCCTGTTCATGAACTTGATTATTTGCCAACAGGAAGTACCCATGGAACGATGACTTCATGCTTAAGAGTCATCAGTTGCTAAACTAACTGATGACACATTTATGATGTTTAAAAATGTTATCTTGACTTTCAGGATTGTGTCTAAGATAGCTTTGTCATCTGCTTCTTTTTTCCCTTAGTAATGTACTTAATGTTCACCATGCTGCCCAGGTAACGCCAACCATCACTCATGTCTGTAAGCTATGTTGCCAGATTGTTTTTCTATTTGTCCTTACTTTAACCTGGAGGAAACCTATTTGAGTATAAAATTGTCATTTATTGAAAAGTTACTTAAATAAATATTATAACACCTTGATATCATACATTACTTGCCTGCAGTCAACACTGCATATTATGTCAATGGTTGATACTTGAGATATAACATCAAATTTTGTTTTGAATTTATTATCCATGTATGGTTGTCAAAATGCACATGTTTATTTATTAGATTTTTATCCCACATTGATTAGTTTCTAAATAACTCAAGGTGTTGAACATACATCTTCCTATTTTTCCCACAACAGTAACCCTGTGAGATGAGTTGGGGCAAAAGAGAGTGACTGTTCCAAAGTCAACTAACTGACTTTCCATACCTAAGGTAGGACTAGAACTCACAGTCTCCTAGTTTCTAGGTCAGCACCTTAACCACTACACCAAACATCCTGAAAGATGTCATAGCCAGCATGAATGGATCATGCCATCACTTTTCATTATGTTTTCTAGGTGTACATATCACCTTTAACACAGCCCTGCACAACCTCTTCATCCCCCATTTCAGGTTGTGTTATATTATCTTAAAAACATCAACTCTCAACCAGATTGGCAGAAGGATTTGGTCAGCAACAACAACAAAAAATCTTTTTTTCCAGACTTCTGGTTTTTGCACCCACCGCGCATGGCCATGCAAGGGCAGACCTCCACTCCCCACGGCTAGTTTCTTCCTGCTTGGGACACCCTAGATGGGTCTGAAGTTGCCCGGAGAGGTGACTGTGAAGGAGTTGATCACAAAGCGACAGCAATTGCTTCGTTTGATCCAGGGAAAGCCCTCCAAACCTGACAGGAGAAAGGCTATCATGAGATCAGCATCTAGCCCAAGCTGCTTGCAGCGGAAGTCCCAGACATGAACCTAAACACTGGTGAACAGTGTGCTTGGAATTGGTGAGAGTATGGATTGTCTTTCTTTTATCTACTATTTAAATCCTTGAAAAGATCCCCAATGCAAGAAAACCTGCAGAAGTGAAGGGAGGGGACTATGTCCCCATTCCCTTACAGATGGAAGCAGCAAATTAACATAAAAGGTGGAAAGAGATATATTAAAATTTGATTTAAAATTTTCAGTCTGGACAAATCTAGGAGCTAAAAAACTGTCAAGATTATACCCTAAAAGTTTCTGGTGGAATTATAAAAATATATAACAAAAATAACTTTTTGATTGAAAGAAAAACTGAAAAAAGAAATAACTTCTGATGTCTAGTGAAGAATCAGAGAATAGAACACCAACAATAAGGACTCAGAAATTGGCAGACTGACACAAGCAAGATTACTAAATCTGGAAGGTCATGATTTGTTATTTGGATGGCATGCATATTTATTGTATGATAAGAAGGTGGATAATGTGTTCAAGGTTCATATTTTAAGGTATGCTCTGTTGCGAGTTTGGAAAAAGTATAGACATAAGTTAAATTATAAGATACCTATATGGGCAATACCGAAACACGCAATAGAAAATATAAATGTTGGGTTTAAACATGATGTGACTACATATAAGGAAATTTTAAGTTTGGAAAGGAATGTATGGCAATTAAAGCCATATAATATTTTAAGAGAAGAAAAGATTGTACAAACTTGGTTTCAGTATGGGCAATTACAGGCCAGGTGGAAGGAAGACCAGAAAATTGGTTTTTCAATCATTGATGAAAATTTGGTAAAGCAAATTAGAGATCAAGATGCAACGTATTTTCATATATGGTGGACCTGTAAAAAGGTTAAAGCTTTTTGGATTAAAATTTGGTGGAACATGCAAAAGATATTTAAGAAAAGGATAAAGTTTTGTCCGCAACTGTTTTTACTGGGCATTATCACTGACACTACTGTTGTGGACATTAAGCTGATGTTGAATTTAATTACGGCAGCGAGACTTTTAGTAGCGCAATATTGGAAGAAGGAAGTACTGCCGACTATAGAAGAATGGACTTTAAAAGTCTCCAATCTGGCGGAAATGGCAAAGATTTCAGCGTACTTGAAAGAACAGTCGCAACAGAGATATATTGTGGAGTGGAGAAGATGGATTGACTATATCCAGAATAAATATGGGACTAAAAAGTTTCATTTAGCATTTGAATAAGTATCGATGTGATATTTAAATTGCTTGTAATTATTTTATAAGAGTTAAACTGCGATAGATTTAATATTTTATTATTGTTTGCATAAGGTAGACTATGATTGCTTGTATTTTTATACCCTGTATTGAGCTCTGGGAAGTCGGGGAGGGGGGAGGGGGAGGGGAGGGAGGTATTGGGGAGGGTTGGGGAGAGGGGAGGGGGTTGGGAGGGGTTTTGTCTTTTTTAAAAAATGTATTGTAAAACTTTTCAATAAAAAAAAAGAAAAGAAATTGGCAGACTGCTCAGAAACAAAGAAAAAGTTGTTCCTTTGAATTGCAAATAGCCTTGAAAACAGCTGGGAACAAAGGAAGAGCCAGCTATAAGATTAAAAAGTTTGAAAGAAAAAAAAACACCTGGACTATTGCTTAAACCTAAGAACTGTTTATGGAAAAGAAAAATCTTGGCTTTTTGGCTAATCCTTTAGAGGAGAATTTGCAGGAAGAATTTAAAGTGACTGATAAATTGACTTTTGAATTAAAACATTGATGAAAGATTATTTGTAGGGAGGAAACAACATGGATATCACATATGTATCAAAAAATGACAGGATGCCACATTCAATATTTTCTCCTGAAGGACTTAGCCTAGAAAATCAAGGGCCTCCAGAAGCAATACTTCAAGGCAAGATAAATACTTTCCTGGAAGAAATATATGTAATGTTAGGGCAAATATAAATGACAATAGATTCAAACCACAATGAAATTCGAAACAACTTTGAGGATTTAAATAAGCATATTTCCAATCTAAAGCTACAGTTAAAAAATACCCAGGAAATAACAACAAAGGAACAAACAAATCAGACAGCAGATTACAAACTACAAGAGTATGATTAAATTGATGAAATAACAAAGGAAAAGAATTACAATTTGACACAAACAGGAAAAAATCTACAAGGTTCGGATACAAGAAGAAAAATGGAATTATTAGGAGAACTATTAAAGTTTGGGGGACAGAAAGAATTTATTTTACTTACTTCATCTTTTGTATTTCCAACATTTGTAAAAATACGGGAACTGTTGGGTAAGTGGATTATATCAACTTGGAAAATTACTTGGCAAAGAAGATCAGAGACAGATACAAGAGATTTGACTCGTCCTACCAGATGGACTATTATGTGAATAAACATTTGTTTGAATATGGCTAAAAGAACAGAGAATTTCGAATATAAAGGGGACTTATAACAAGAAGAATAATGAGATTTAAGTAATATCGTGTTTTATAATATATTAAATTTTAAAATAGTAGGTTGATGTAACTTTTATTAATATATAAGTAAAATATAAACTGATTAAAAAGGATGTTATATCTAGGTACTGTAAGACAGATAAAAGGTATAGTATTTTTATAATGCATGACATAAAATATCGGGATGATGTACCTAAATGGGAAAATTTAGACAGTTAGATGACTAATATGAAGAAATTATGACTGATAAGAATTGGATTGAATATAAGGGAATCTAAACGAACAAAAATATAAAAATAGGATGTATGCTGAACTAATGAGGTAATGGTTATGAGAATAAGCTGAATAAAATGTTATATATAGAGATTATTATTATTTGTTTAAATATAAAAATGCCTATACCTAATCATTTATATATTGAAAATATTAAAAATTATATTTTGGCTAAGGTTGAAGAAGGAAAATACAAATGGAAGAAGGGAAGATCAAAGAAATTTATTATTAATATATTAATTATTAAATTATCAAATGTAATCATTATTGACTGTTAATTAATTATTACTGTCCTTTTTTTCTTGTTAAAATATAAACCAAGACAACATGCTGTACACCAGGCACTGGAGATTGTTATAGTTAAAAACCAATAAAATATCTATTAAAAAAATCTTTTTTCCTTTCCTTGGGTTGTATTCATGTCTTGTTTTGGTATAGCATATTTTGTAAGCTAGCAATAGTAGTTTATAAATGATGGTGTACTGTTCAAAATTGTGATTCCATCCAATAAACCATGGTTAATGTACTACAGTTTTCCTCATTTGGTCAATTCTGTCTTGGCATGTTTGCACAAATTCTGCACAGGTGAGTTAGGTATTTTCTTCAGGTCAGGAGGTCCTATATCTGAGAGGGCCAATGGACAACGGAAGGTGGAAATGCATTTTTAACTGATATGTTATTCAATTTAGAATTTAATTGCAGTTAATTTCTAGAGGTGATCCTGGGAATCAAATGAAGTAACTTGAAAAGTAATCAAACATCGAATTTGACACAGCAGGCAACTGGTTTTGTCCTAGTCACCAAGCAAGGACAAGAAGTAATTTCTGTGGCCAAGGCAGACCCTACTCACTATTCCTATGTTCAAAGGGCAATTCTTAAGCTTCTTGTCCCCCATGCTGCTCCCAGATGTTTCTTAAGCCAAGTTCAGAAATTCCAGGCTAGCTTGCACTGGGTTGGCAACAGAGCCAAGTTCAGTCCAGACTAACACTATTGCAGATGTTACAATTGATTCTTAGTTAAAAGGCCAAGAACCAAGAGGAGCCCATTATATCCCTGTTTTTGGCCCAGAATGTTCCTCAGCGTCTCTATGGTACTCTATGGTACCATCTCTATGGTACCGCAATATCCATTCTTACAAAGCACAATAATCTTGAAATTTAAAATTAATTTTCTTCTCTACGGCTTTAGTGCCTTTGGTCTTAAAGACTGCTTTAAATCAATGTAGCTTAAGAAAGCTATTAAAATTCATTTATTGGATTTTTCAGTGGAGACCCTCTGCCCTTAGGCTTTGAAAATGCCATAAGTATTTGTGCCAACTTTCTATTTATCATCTATAGGTAAAGGTAAAGGTAAAGGTTCCCCTACACATGCGTGCTAGTCGTTTCCGACTCTAGGGGCCGGTGCTCATCTCCGTTTCAAAGCCGAAGAGCCAGCGCTTGTCCGAGGATGTCTCCATGGTCATGTGGCCGGCATGACTAGACGCCAAAGGCACACGGAACGCTGTTACCTTCCCACCGTAGTGGTCCCTCTTTTTCTACTTGCATTTTTACGTGCTTTCGAACTGCTAGGTTGGCAGAAGCTGGGAGGAGTAACATTTATCATCTATATAATATCAAAATTTCTTAGGGTTTTGATCTTAGCCAGATACACACAGGAAAAAGATCTATTTTTTCTTTCAAATGTAGACAGGATTATATTTTTTTTATTTGACTTGCAACAATCGTCCTTTCTTTATTATTGCCAGAGATTTGGCATGATCCAAAAAGCAGTCCTGTAACTGCTTGCCTGCTACGTGTTAAAAACAACAACAGATGAACTCTAAATAAGAGCCATGTTCTATTTGTGGCATGCTTAAATTTCCTGAAGTTATATAAAACCGGGATATGGTTCCAACTCTAGAAACGTGCATAGCCCAGTTTTAGCACTTAAATTATAAGCTGTAAGAGGATTCCTTGACACACATCCAGCAAACAAGGGGTAGGCTGAATTTGTGTGGAAGGATTTTTTATTATTATTCAACAGACTCACAGGACAAATCAGGTTTGTTTGTTGTAGAAGAGCACTGTGACTAGTAACCAATAAGTATGAGGCACTACATACATAAAGTTTCCTTTGAGTCAAATTCAGCTTTGTTATTTTTGTACATATAGTTGTTCTGGCACTGAGAGCTAAATAGTTTAACATTGCCTTCTTTGAACCTTGTCTCTCTCCCCATATATGCCTACACATACACACCATATCAGAACACAGTCAGGCGCCCTCTATATTTTAGTATTCTGCTGTTGTACTGCTTTCTGACATTCAATAGTTAAAATTGTGCTTAAAATGATATTGTAGCAGCTGTTTTCATTGGTAAATTCCTTTGAAATTATTTGTATACAGTTTTGAACAATTAGGGATGGTTGATAATTTGGCTTTGTTCTTTTCTGAAACAAGTTAACAAAATGGGTGATTTCCTGATTCTGAAAAGAAACATTGAGACTAAAAAAAATGAAAGCGGAAAAAGAAAAAACTAACAGATTTATCCATGCTGGCCAAGGCCTTTGCCTATGAAGGTCTTGAAAGTCTGGTCATCAGTTATTGCATGCAACCATATTTGTGATGTTAAATTAGACAGTCACATTTTCCTTTGCAATGGATCTTTTAGGGCAGCTGAGTACAACCTGAACCTTTTTGGGCCAGGAACAGTTGTTTTTATCAAACATGCAATTTGGTAAATACAATACAATTGTAAATACAATTTCACCTTGATTAATTTTTTTTAAACATTATCAACCTTTATTAGTTGTCTTCATAAAAAATGATGGAAGGAAGAATTTTTTAAAATGATGCTGTGAAAGAAAGCAAAACAGATGGTTTCTATGCAAGTTGTCAGCGAAGTCCACACTTACGTTGTTTTGCAGCCAAAGGCTTACATGTGTTTTTTTCATTAGAGGACCCAAAGAAACACATAAAAACAATTTAAGAATGGAAGAAGAAAGTCATGGTAACTTTTTATATTTTGTCATAGTAAGCTAAATTGGCTTTAAAGATTATTGCTCCCCAGAGTTCATGCTTATGAAGGAATCTATATATGAGCCCAAGGTACTTTTCATTATGCTAAGTATACTTCAGCAGAGACATTACCCTGTCAACAAAAGTGCATATAGTCAAAGCTATGGTCTTCCCAGTTGCAATGTATAGCAGTGAAAGTTGGACCATAAGAAAGGCTGAGCGCCAAAGAATTGAGGCCTTTGAACTATGGTGCTGGAGAAGACTCCTGCAAGTCCCTTGGACTGCAAGGCGATCAAACTGGTCAGTCCTAGAGGAGATCAACCCTGACTGCTCTTTAGAAGGCCAGATCCTGAAGCTAAAACTCAAATACTTTGGCCACCTAATGAGAAGGAAGGACTCACTGGAGAAGAGCCTAATGCTGGGAAAGATTGAGGGCAATAGAAGAAGGGGACGACAGAGAATGAGGTGGCTGGATGGAGTCACTGAAGCAGTAGGCGTGAGCTTAAATGGACTCCAGAAGATGGTAGAGGACAGGAAGGCCTGGAGGAACGTTGTCTGTAGGGTCGCAATGGGTCGGACATGACTTCGCAGCTAACATCAACAACAAGTATACTTCTGTATTTCTATTATATGAGGTTGGTGATGTCTTCATGTGCTAATCAGTAAAACTGATCAAATCTGTGCAAGAAATAACATTTATGAAGATGAAAGTAGAAGAAAGCAAATACAGAAGGAAAAAAAAAGCTGCACCAGCAACAAATTTGAGAACCAGGCTTCCTTTCGGTGTCCTTGCTGAACAAGAAAACAAGGAATTCCTCACTAAAGCAGAAGGCTTTAGTGAAAGAAGCCAATAACAAAAAAATAATTTCCTCATGCTTCTTTGTAGGATTTGCATGTAATCACATGACATTTCAAATAAGGATATTTTGGGAAATTTCAAGCAAGAATAATAAACATCTTATCACTACATTTTCTTTAAAAAATTACATCTTTATTTTTGATGCCTGCCAAATTGTTCCAAATTGTGTAATAGTGCCTGCCACCCAAAAGATTGACATATAGAGATAAACCACATGATTGGACCCTCTTTGCTTTTAAACTGCCAGAGGCTGCTGGGAAAAGCTACAATACTGTGAGTTAAGGAGAAGGTGGTTGGAGGAGCACAGTAGCAGCCCACACGCCTAACGGTGCACAAATCATATAACTAAAAATCAAAAATAGTGGTGGTACATTCAGGACAAGTGCATCTGAGATTCCTTTCATCTCAGCATGTCTGGCTTAGTTCAGTGCAACACTTGTTTTGCAGCTGACTTTTGCAGCACTCTTTTCAAACTGGGAAACTGTCCTATCTGTACACAAATCACTAGTCTACAAGGACAGATTATTTATCTAGGGTCTGTAATCTGTGCTCTTCAGGCAGAAATCAGGTGTTCAGTTCAGCCCTCCTACTCTACTGAGCCTCCGCGCTATCAGCCCCCTCTACCGCAAAGATCCTGCAGGAGAAGGGCAGTGTGGACAACCATGGGATCTGGCAGGGTGAGAGCTGTGAACCATAAACCCAAAGCTTTTGCTGTGTCCCTGCATAACAGATACAGTGCCCTTGCTGACCTTAACAGGGACATTAAGGAAACAGGTCAAGGTAATTGTGATGATAACTCAAATAAGCAGGGGACCATGGTCCAAGATGAACTTGTTTTTGACAGGGAGAAGTGTGAATCAGGTATTACACATCAGTCATGCAAGAAAACAAAGGTACCCAAAAAGAAAAGCCACCTTCTGGTTGGTGATTCAGTTATAAGGGATGTAAATTTAGGAAAGGATACAGACATTTCAAAAGAGGTCAGGTGTCTTCCAGGTGCTACTGCCAGTAGAGACAAGAAGCGTATTTTCAAAATTGTGAACAATGCCAGCAATGACTGTGATGTGGATGCTATTGTACATCTTGGCACCAACAATCTGTCCCAAAAGGATGTCCTCTCTGTGCAGAATGATTTCCAGAGCTTGGGGCAGGAACTCAGCAGAATAGGCTGTAGGCTCACTTTTTCAGAGGTCTTACCAGTGTATAAGGAGCAAAATGGAAAAGGCCAGCGTATAGCAGAATTTAATATGTGGCTAAAGGAGTGGTGTAAAGGAGAAGGCTTTGGTTATATTAGTCACGATGTCTGTAGCTGGTCCAATGAAAAAATGTACAAAAGAGATGGTCTGCATACATCCAAGAAAGGGACTGAGTTACTTGGCAATAAATTCACAGCTTTTCTGGAGGAATATTTAAACTAAACAACAGGGACAGTGAGTTAATTGATACAGAACATCACTGTCCCCGGCAATCTAAGAAAATAGGGGAACTCAGGCACCACACAAGTTATGTAGCAAGTAAACACAGGGTCAGTCATAAAGGACTCAAATGTCTATACACCAATGCGCAGAGTATGAACAGTAAGCAGGGTGAACTAGAAATTCAGGTAAATGAGGGCGGATATGATATTGTTGCCATTATGGAAACATGGTAGGATGAAACCTACAAATGGAACACACAGCTAGAGGGATTTAAATTATTTAACAGAAACAGACTAAACAAAAGAGGAGGTAGAGTTGCTGTCTATATAAGAAATAACTTTATCTCTACAGAAATAGAGCACAACAATGATGAAAACTGTAAACTTGAATGCATTTGGGTCAATATAAAAGGGGGGAAAATAACATTGCCATAGGTGTATACTATAGGCCACCAACCAAGCAGAGGAAATAGATGAACTTTTTGCTAGTCAGCTAACTAAGGTATGTAGGAAGCGCATCACAATAGTAATGGGAGACTTTAATTACCCTGATATCAACTGGGAGACAAACTCTGCACCAAGTGGAAGATCAAACAGATTCCTGAGAAACCTAGCAGACAACTTTCTCTCCCAAAAATTAGAGAAGGGAACTAGGATAGGGGTAGGCAACCTTGGCTCTTTTATGACTCATGGACTTCAACTCCCAGAATTCCTGAACTGGCATGGCTGGCTCAGGAATTCTGAGAGTTGAAGTCCACGAGTCATAAAAGAGCCAAGGTTGCCTACCCCTGAACTAGGGGATTAGCCATATTGGATTTAATTCTCACTAACAGAGATGAAATGATAGAAAGTGTCGAAGTCACGGGAGCCTTGGTGGGAAGTGATCATGTAATATTGGAATTCAGCATTCTGGAAGCACAAGCAATAGAACACAGTCAAACTAGAGCAGACATGTCAAACACAAGGCCCGGGGGCCGGATCCGGCCCGCAAAGTGGTTTCATGTGGGCCACAAAGCCATCCTGGAAACAGTGAGGGAATGGCCCCCACTGCCTTGGCCCTGACCCAGAGACCCTCCTTCTGCCAGCGACCCTCAGATATGTCCCATTCCTGCCCAAGCCCCCATAGGCACCCTTGATGCGCACGATGTAGAGTTGGCCATGCCCAACCAGTAGGCCATATGCACTCTAGCCATGCCCACCCAGTAGGCTACGCCCACCCTGGCCATACCCACCCAGCCCCCTGAGGGCAACCACAATGCTGATGTGGCCCTCAATGAAACTGAATTTGACACCCCTGAACTAGAGTCTTGGACTTTAAAAGAGCTAATTTCAATAAACTTAGAGAGACCTTGGGAAGAATTCCATGGATGAGAATCCTAAAGGGGAAAACAACTCAAGAAGCTTGGGAAATTTTGAAAAGTGAGATAATAAAGGCCCAGTCTAGCACAATACCAACAAAGAAGAAAAATAACAGCTCTCAAAAGAAACCAGCATGGCTGCATAAAGAACTCTCTGATAAATTGAAAGATAAAAAGGACAAATATAAGAAGTGGAAAGAGGGGGCACATAACTAAGGCAGAATATCAGCAAGTCAAGGAGAGAAGAACTAAGGAGAAACTTCCTGACAGTTAGAACAATTAACCAGTGGAACAACCTGCCTCCAGAAGTGGTGAATGCTCCAACACTGGAAGTTTTTAAGAAGAGACTGGCCAGCCATTTGTCTGAAATGGTATAGGGTTTCCTGCCTGAGCAGAGGGTTGGACTAGATGACCTCCAAGGTCCCTTCCAACTTATTACTATTATTATTACATTTACATACCATTTAAAAGAGACAATAAAAATATAGGAAGGGAACAAAAAGACCAAAACATATCCTGTCCGGTGGCCAACACCAGAGAATCAGGGATTAATACCAGACAATCAGGCAGAAAACAATGCCCTAGTCAAGGAACTAAAAAGGAGAACACCCACCATCCCACCCCTCATACTGGGAAGGCAAGCTATATTGCATATAAACAGGGAACAAATCCCACAGACACCAGCACTAATGATGTTACCTAGTTGGGTAATAACATGTCAGCAAACAAACAACCAAGCTTCAAGGAGTCTACAATACAATTCCTGACACATATACTGAGACACCATTGAGTTATTCAGATTTGTACTACTGAACTAAATTGCTGCTCTTCATTGATTGCATTATATGCACAGAAGTTTGCTGCAATTGGAGCATTGGTGGTCACTTAAAACTGAAGGGGTCTCTGTTGACAAATTACATAAATTCCTTTACTGACAGCTATGAGAGTTCATAGTGACTGTAGGCAATCATGATCCCTATTTCTTACTGTGTTTCCCTGCATGGAGATTTTTTTTTAACGCGGAACACATTTAATGTATACCTTGACTGAAAATACAGTAGTACAATTATCTAAGCATACAACTTCAGTCGGGATGTCATGAGAGAGGAACAGGAGACCGACTTAGCCAGCTAGATTAGTTAAATCAACTTTGCTGGAGTGATAGACAAGGTTGTCTGCAGGATATAGTAAAAAAAAAGTCATAGCCAGCAGCCACAACAATGCAAAGGAAGCATGTTGAAGTGCTAAGCACATTAAGAAAAAAAGAGGTTTGTCCTTCAATTACACCATTAAGGCTACCTACTTGATTGCTTTTTCCCATAACCTGCAGGCATCCCTGGTAATAAATATCACAGTTTATTATCCCCTGGGGGTGAATTGGCTTTGTCAATGGCTGAGAGAGAGAAAATGCCAAGTTATGAATTAATGCCTGCATATTGAGTTGTTTTGATGTATACCGTACTTAAGATATTTAATTCGCATGTCTCCTTTAAAATAAAATCAAGCATTTAATGACAACATAAATTCCTAGAAAGAGTTGGATGTGTTTCAGAATCTAACTTTGGCATGTATACTTAGCAAATGTAATTAGTTTAAGAAATGTAATGTCTTATTTAATATTCCATGATATGCAGTGTGAATCTGAGCAATTTTTTTGCTTGAGGGTATGCTCTGTATCCACCTGTGCTGCATTTGAATTCCTTTACATAATCTTATGATTCATTTGTGTTTCAAATGGTGCCTAAAATATTTTTTCTTGGTCTTAGGTGCAACATGTTGAAACAAAAAATCTGTATAGTATTATATTTCAAGCTGAAAATACAATTACAATATTTTGAGTCTCCTGCTGCATCAGAACAATTTTACTTATCAATTTAAAAATCTAAGAATCATTGCAGTTGTGAGATGTACCATATATTTTGTTGATTGCATGACCATAGGGATGTGTAATGGGCACAAGTGTGAAAAATGGTTAAAAGTCACTTTTTCAGTACTGCCATAACTTTCAACCATCACTAAATGAATAGTTTTAAGTTGAGGATTACCTGTATATGGACATGAACAAATTACCAATAAAAGAACAAAAATGGGAAGGTTTCTGGATTTAAAGTTAATACACAGAAAACCAAAATTTTGGCCAGAAATATGACAGTTTCGCAAAAGGCTCTCTTAGAAGGACTAACTGGATTTGAGATTGTTAAAAGGGTTAAATATTTGGGGGTGCTTTTGTCGCCCTCTAATACAAAGTTATATAAAAATAATTATGAAAAACTATGGGGGAGAATCCAAAAAGAATTGGAGAGTTGGGAAAAATTGCAATTGTCTTTGTTGGGACGGATTGCAGCAGTGAAAATGAATGTCCTGCCTAAATTTTTATTTTTATTTCAAATGATACCGATTCTTAAGAAAGATTCTAATTTGGAGGAATGGCAGCGAGGTATCAATAAATTTGTGTGGGCAGGGAAAAAGCCACGAGTTAAACTTAAGATTATGCAGGATACTCGTGAGAGAGGTGGGCTTAAAATGCCCACAAAATATATGGTACATCTCACAACTGCAATGATTCTTAGATTTTTAAATTATATTATGAAGCTGCTGCATTAGTAGGAATAAGTGATTGGATTAATTTGACACAAGAGAGATTATTAAATCTTGAGGGCCATGACTTGTTGTTTGGCTGGCATGCATATTTGTTGTATGATAAGAAGGTAGACAATGTGTTTAGAGTGCATATTTTAAGACAGGCATTGCTGAGAGTCTGGAAGAAGTATAGACATAAGTTAGATTGCAAGATACCACTGTGGGCAATTCCAAAACACGCAATAGAAAATATACATGCTGGTTTCAAACATGATGTGACTACGTACAAGGAGATCCTAAGTTTGGAAAGAAATGTCTGGTGTTTGAAATCATATAGCCTCTTGCGAGAAGAGAAGGTTGTTCAAAACTGGTTTCAATATACTCAGTTACGGGCCAGGTGGAAAGAAGACCAGAAAAATGGTTTTACAATGACTGATGAAAATTTGATAAAGCAAATTAGAAATCAGGGACCCGCACATATTAAACGGATATATCTTGCGCTGATAGAGATTGATTCGGAAACAGAACTTGTTAAGGATTGTATGATAAAATGGGCCCAAAACATCCAGGAAGTTATCACAATGGACACGTGGGAAAAGATTTGGGTGAGGAACGTAAAATTCACACAAGCTCAAAATCTAAGAGAGAACTTTTACAAAATGTTTTATAGATGGCATCTAGATCCTAAAAAGCTTGCAAGTATGTATCCGAATTATCAGCCTAAATGTTGGAGGTGCGGTGATGAAGATGCAACATATTTTCACATATGGTGGACTTGTAAAAAGGTTAAGGCTTTTTGGATAAAAGTCTGGTGGAACATGCAGAAGATTTTTAAACAGAGGATAAAGTTTTGTCCGCAACTTTTTTTGTTGGGAATAATTACAGATGCTACAGTTGTGGACACTAAGTTGATGTTGAATTTTATTACGGCAGCAAGACTTTTGATAGGTCAGTATTGGAAGAAAGAGTAACTGCCGACCATAGAAGAGTGGACTTTAAAGGTTTCCGACCTGGCAGAAATGGCGAAGATTTCGGCCTATTTGAAAGATCACTCGCAAGAACGCTATATTATGGAATGGAGAAAATGGATTGAGTTTATCCAGAACAAGTATAGGGTTAAGAAGTTTTATGTAGCATTTGAATGAGTCTTCTTTCTTTTTTTCTTTTTTTATGTTAGTTTTTTTTATATATATTCAATATTACTAAGGTTTGTTTTATCCTATATAAGCTAGAGAGTGATGGATTTTAGAGTTTATAGTTGTTAGTATATGGTTGTTTATGATTGCTTTTTTTATATATACCTTGTATTTAGCTCTGGGAAGTTGGGGGGGGGGAAGGGGGGGAGGGGGGAGAGGTAGGGGGGGAGGGAGAAGGGAGGGGGAGGGGGGTTTTTAAAGGAAAATTGTATGTTAAAACTTTTCAATAAAAAAAAGAACAAAAAGAGTTTCTCAGAAAAAAATATATTTTATTAAGCTTTGAAATAAGAACTTTTTTTCTGAAAGGGTTAGGGTTAGCAACAAATATAGTTTGTACAGTAATTCTTTAATATGCTGTATGCAGTTGTGCTTGTGTAAGAGTGAGTTGTTTAAATCTTAGTAGCTCAATTTAATGTTTACATTACTGAGGGCTCAGAAAGCAATACTTTATAGCAGGAGCTGATAACCTTTTACCCTTGCAGTGGCTCCAGCCAACAGGGCCAATAAGGAGGGATACTAGAAGGATGTAGCTCAGCTATATTTGTTGTACTATAAAATATGAAAATGGATCCAAACTTAGCAACAACTGAAGCAATTAACCCTAAACAGGCCAACTAATTCTTTAACTCCTGTAGGCAGTTGCCTTCAACCCATTAATATCTCCTAACAGCCCAGGATTTTCTGGGCAACAGAAACTAGAGGGATCATATTCAGTCCCTGCCACTCTTCCCCCTGAAAATCCCATCCTGAGGCCAGATCATACTAGTGTGAGGAGAAAGACATACCAAACTCAAACAACTAGACACAAGATACGAGTCTTGTTGAAGACTATTCAGGAAAGAGGACATCCCCAAAGAAACAGAAAGAAATATGAGGATACTGAACAGTCATCCCAGCATGGGTCATGACTTTGGCAATTGCTAAATAAAATCCATGTGATCCCTGTCATGATTCTGTCAGGGACAGTTTGACTCATCATCACATAATCCATCCTGGAGTTTGCACAGTCACTGTTCATATTGAAGTAGTCCTCCTTTGTAGTTTTTATAGAGAAGAACATTGTAGAAGGTCCTGTGAATTCACATGGTCCTTAGACAGCAAGTAAAAGTACTATAATTTGAAGCATCTGGAACAATTTGAACCAAATGGATCTAAGATGTTTTTCACTTTCCCGTTACTTTATTAATAAAAATACACACCCTTAGAAAAAAAATATACAGCACATATATTCAGACATGCAGGTATATGGTTGTACAGTAAACATTTTGATGAATGGAAACTATAAGTTGTTACATCATCCATATCTAATCTGTAATGATAAGGTGCTGATTCATTAATTGCTAATAACATCAACTGCACAGTAAGAACCATATGTTTGTCTTTCCAATACCATACAATAAAGTCTTTTCCTTGTAAGTAAGCTAGAGAAAATCCACTTTCTGTGTCCAAGGTTAACTCCATGATAACAGAAAATGTAAAAGGAATATGAACTTCTTGAATCTCAAAGTTTATATTTTTTTTTCCCCAAATAAAACAACTGTTGAACACTGTACAAACATATATTTAAATCAAGTATTAATTTAACTGCATCTCCAACAACATAATCATTTATTCAGGCCTTTTCTATATAAATACAATGAAATTAATATGTATCACTGTATACACACATACATATATAAATATAAACAAAGATGTATTGAACAAAGAGTAAATAATGAAAAAATAGAAAAAAGAAAAAGAAAATGATAGACAAGTGACTTCTGATCTTCTTGACAGTGGCTATAAATATACTTATATTTTACCTTCTCTTTCTAAAGTTACATAATTTCCTTCTTTCCACAAGCTACCCTTCCTAATCTTCAAAACCTTAAATCTGAGTATAAATGAGCGTTATAAAAGGACTTTTTAAAAAAAGGCTTATATAATTTTTTTAAAAAAGCATTATACAAGAGGGCATTCTGGTATCCTCTCTTTCTCCATTCTCCTTTTTCCTCCAGTCACTAATTGGGAGAGTTGAATATTTTTATATTATATTTGGCATATTATTACTCATTTTAGTTTGGCTATTCTGTTTATTATTTTTTAAGGGCTTTCTCTTTTTTCTCAAAAATTGCATTCTAAATGTCTTAGTGATATTTTGTACTATACTTGCTTGAATTTGGTTAGATTTTTCTTGTGACTATATAGGAACTAATGTTTTGATAAAGCTCAGTTGGGTACAAAAGGGTTATTCTACCCTGTTATCATTTTCTGAAAGGAGCCAAACACCGCATTGTAATCTCAACTGACCACAACATTTAGAACAATTGCAAACCTCCCAAAGACTTCCTCGATGCCAAGTCCAGGAGGTACAGTTATTCTCTCACTAACACTTCTATCTTAAATTCCTATCTCATTAAAGAAGGCTGTGTCTCATAAGCCAGAATACGTTGCACCTCTCAACCTCTCTACACTTGTGCCTCAAATACTTTGTATTCCACTACCACCAACCTTGCTTTAGAAAGGCACTAGGCCTGGAAGAAGGATTGTTCTAATCCATACTCAGACAATATAAGTACCCTTTATTTAGGCTCAGATGGATGACTTCCAAGAATGCCCCTCTTAGCATTTGGAAATAGGGAGAACAGCAGCCAGAGGCAGTTCCACAACATCTGGCCAACATCTAGCCTACACTGAAACATATAACAAAAGACTTTTCTTGCCCCACTTGTCCCCATGCCAAACTATTAGACCACCAACCAGTTAGACTACTATATCACTTTTCCTCATCACAAAGGCCATGAGACACATCCTTGGACTTCATTACCACATGTCAAAAGCTGAATAACATTTTGGTTGCAGTTAGCCTTTGTCTTAAGGGCATTTATTTTATCTCCTGACAAGGCCTTCCCTCTGCTCCTGAGACAGCTCATCTATTTATTCACCATGTTTTTCCAGCAACTAGGATTGTCCAGAGTTTATGGCCTGTTCCTGGAAACACCTTTACAATTACTAAATGTATTCTCCTCTTCTCAGAATAACCACAACCCAGAAGTAAAACCAAGAGAATGAATGCTGTTTTGGGGAAACACCTCTATTGCTGTGACAATTACAAGATGAGCTGAGCTTTTGCACATGATTGAGGTCACCAATTATAACTGGGTTCATTCTTCTGGTCAAATGTCTTCCAGGTTATGTATATTCCAAATGGATCCCAAGCAATCATTTGGGGGTGGGCAGAGAGAGATCTTCGTCCTCTAGAATGTTCTATGCATCATAACGTGGCTTGCTGGTATCTGCAGCAAAGTATATTATCTACTCAAGGTTCTTGACTTTCCATGAGTTGAGTTTCAGAGTTTTTACATGGAACTAAGGAAGCTTTTGACACCCATCCTGCTCTACATCTTTCCAAATTTACTCTTTGATACAGACTATTTCATTCACCTCATAAGAAAGATAAGATTATTGTAGAAAAATGTATGTGGCACAGCAATAGCTATGTCATGTTCAGACACATACAGTATGTTTGTTTATATAAGTTAATAAGCTAAATATCTAGTAAAATTATGAGCTATTTGTGCCTAACTGCCCTCTGAGCACAGTTTGCTAAACAGGTGTGCCAGTATCAACTTCAATAAAAAAAAACTAGTACTTTAAAGGTAGTTATTATTTTGCAGCCAAAACTAAAAAGTATTCCACAAGCATTTTAGCTGATTGATTAAAGCTTTAAAATTTTACTTACTTCATAAACAAAGCTTGAGCCTGAATAAGATTTAGGCCTTTGCTTCACAGTGGTTTCAGTTTCTTGGGGAATCAGTAAACATAAATATCACTTACAGCATATTCATACAATAGTGTGAATAAATACCAACATGTATAAACATGCAAAAAGTATGCATTATGCTAATTGAGAAAGTGAACTTGTGATGTTGCTGCTGCTGTGTTCAAATCATTTCTTTCCTATAAACCAAAACCAGCAGATCCAGCAGCTGACACTTCAATAGGAAATGAATAATAGGACTGTGTATAACTTACCTGAAGCACAGCTGTCTTCTGCAACTGGCAAGTGGTTTCAGAAAACCATACAGATACTTTAAAGTTGCAGACATGTATAAGCTCTTGCCTCGTGTGTTCTAAGGTACCTTTTGAAACTGAATCTTCACACTGCATAAAGTAGCCCTTGACTTTAATCATTTGTTTAGTAACCTCTTTGAAGTAGCAACAGCTCTGAAAAAAAGTGACTTATGACCATTTTTCACACTTACAACCATTGTAGCATCCCCATGGTCATGTGATCAACATTAGGATCCTTGACAACTGGCATGTATTAAAGATAGTTGCAAGTGCTGGGGTCATGTGATCACCTTTTGCGACCTTCTGACAAGCAAAGTCAATGAGGAAGCAAGATTCACTTAACAACCATGTTACTAACAACTGCAGTGATCCACTTAACAACTATGGCAAGAAAGGTCATAAAATGGGGCAAAAGTCAATTAACTGCCTTGCTTAGCAACAGAAATGTTGGGCTCAATTGCAGTCATAAGTCAAGGACAACCTTTTATTTGTATATATCCCTTCGCTCATTCCGCAGGGACCTGAAGACCTGGCTCTTTGAGCTTTCCGGCCTGGACTGAGAATATTAATTGGGATTTTAATTGTATTTTAATTGGGGTTTTATTTCAAGGTCAACATAATCTTTTTAATTGATTTTAAGTTTTGTAATTTGTTGTATTGTTTTTAAAAACCTTGTGAACCGCCCTGAGTCGTACGGGAGAAGGGCGGTATATAAATCTAATAAATAAATAAATAAATAAACAAACAAACAAACAAATAAATAAATAAATAAATAAAGGTGCTTCATTCATGATATGCCGGTTTCTTTTCTCCACTTGAGAAAAAAGAGCACAACTCAAATGAATAAATAATTGTGAAGTTTAAGGCAGGGTTCATTTTTCTCTCTAAACATTCAGCGTTTATACTTGAAAACAATTACATTTTAAATTCAAAACATTTTAAGAAGTAGCTCTTAAACATTTCTACTTTATTATTTGGCTTATAATTAAAACAGGGGTCCATATGTGTGTGTGTACTATAAATGTTCATATATTGTAGATCAAATATGGAAATAGAAAAGATCGATACAGAGAAGCCCTTTCAAGCAGTTCTGACCTCTATTGAAGTTAATAGTTTCCACTTTTATTATGTAACCTATTTTCCAAAATATCCTTGATATTACAAATTTGTGTGTGTATGCACATACGTTTATTAAATATTATTTTAATAATAAAATAAATGAATAAATCTTCATTTGAGGGCTGCGTGTATTGGGGAATGGGCTGAAAGCCTCGGACCAATTCAGCTTTTACGGGGGTAGCACCACCACCTGCAATGCAGGGCTCCCGTTCTAAAAATGGCTCCAACAGCAAATGAAGACTCTGATTTGCATGATGTGCTAACTAGAATGTGGTTTCTTTGCCTCCGATTTAGGAGGCTGTATGAAATAAAATTAGGGACGCGGTGGCTCAGTGGGTTAGGACGCTGAGCTTGTCGATCAGAAGGTCGGCAGTTTGGCGGGTTGAATCCCGAGTGCCGCGTAACAGAGTGAGCGCCTGTTACTCGTCCTAGCTTCTGCCAACCTAGCAGTTCGAAAGCACGTAAAAATGCAAGTAGAAAAATAGGGACCACTACGGTGGGAAGGTAACAGCGTTCCGTGCGCCTTTGGCGTCTAGTCATGCCGGCCACATGACCACGGAGACGTCCTTGGACAAGCGCTGGCTCTTCGGCTTTGAAATGGAGATGAGCACTGGCCCCTAGAGTCGGAAACGACTAGCACGCATGTGCGGGGGAACCTTTACCTTTACCTTTATGAAATCAAACATTGTGGTTTGTCACCACCATCTGTAGGCTACAGGCATTTTAAAACTTTAAGGATGACTAAAAAATAAAAACACTGAAATTGTATGGTACTTAAAGTAACCATTGCTTCTTCTTTTTAATATACCAGTAAAACTATAAAGCAGAAAAAGATTTTATAAAAACAGGAATGGAATTTTATACAGTATGTATACATTTTAACATGTTGGTATTGTTTTTTTAAAAAACAACTTTTTCTTTTCTTTTTTTTTTACAATTTAACTGCGTCTCTTAGGCACGTCTAGACAATCAACTCTGTCTGGAAATGTGCCTGGCTTTGTGCCATTGCCTCTGTTCCCATGGAGGACTCGGATACAGAGTGCCTCCTGCTGCCCCCAACTACTTCTGTAACTTAGTTGCACTAATTCAGCGTTCTTTCAAACTTGGCAATTTTAAGATCAGTTAAAAATTCTTATAACTCCCAGAATTTTGACTGGGGAATTCTGGGACTTGAAGTCCACTCATCATAAAGTTGCCAAGTTTATTTATTTATTTATTTTATTCGATTTATATACCACCCTTTTCCCGAAGGACTCAGGGTGGTTTACAGGGCAAATTAAGAAAGAGTTACAATATACAGATTAAAATACAATTAAATTAATAGCCCCAACACTTTAAAATTAAATTTAAAACCTTAAAAACCCCTCAGTCCTTGAAGAACATAGCATTTATTCCTCCCAGTCTTTTGGCTAGGATGAAAATATGCAACCGTCTTGGGTCTTGCAGCTATTAACCTCCAATCAGTGGGAAAAGACTGTGCCGCCCTCTTCTTTCACATGCCTACAAAAAAAAAAAAAGAACGGACAGAGTCATTTCCATTAATTGAAACTGAACTGAACTTCTCAACAGAAACTTTCAGTTTGTGTATCATTCATGCCACTCTCTGTTTCTACTTCCTTGTTTTCTTTTTGCTACTGAGAATATTTTAGACTTAAAACCATGCAGGATTTATGACCAGCAGGGGGCTTGTCATGTAACATCTTCCGCTCTGCAGGAATCCTAGTTCAGGTGCTCTGTGACATCTTTAATTCCAACACATATGATTTCTCCCCTGCCTGCAACACAGACATTAGGAGAAAGCCCGTAGTGACTATGCCTCCTTTTCCTTGGTACTCTGAGGTAAGAAGTAACTAGTACTCTCACTGCCTCGATTCTTAAATAGTTTTACTCCCTACAGTTAGGTAAAATGGGAAGGATAGTGAAGAGATATTTAATTAATTAAATAAAAAATAAGACTTTTCCCCCCAAAGAAAGTAGTTACATGTATCTTCTTTTTTGCCAATATGTTATTGTGATATTTAGGGAATTTTAATAAAGCACTTCAAAATAAAGGCATCAGAATTAAAAATAGGACAGGTAACCAGGCAACAGTGATCAGTGGCTAACTGTGATACTCTATTCAAGTGTCATTTATCTCCTGCATAACTTCACCTTCCTCAGTCTGATTAACCCCAAACTTCAATTCCCACAATTTCCAAGTTGGCATTGCTAATGACAATCATAAATGCATTGGGGTGGGTGGGGGGAATCAGGTTAGGGAAAGCTGGTCTATATTCTCTTGGAAAATTTGCAAACATGGTAAGAACTGGATTAGGCAGGGCTTTTTTCCTCATAGAACGCTCAGAACGGAGTTCCAGCACCTTTTTTGGGTGGAACCTTGTAGGGTAGGCAAGGTGGGTTGTATGACATGTGTGAGTTCCGGCACCTTTTTCTTTTACAAAAAAAGCACTGGGATCAGGTAAGTGGAAGCAAAATAAGTGGAACTTAGTTTTAGCTATACAGATAAGGGAGATAGTTCTGGTTTTTTTTTTGCTAAATGTTGCATTTGTTTCCATGTGTTCTCCACATACATGTTCAGCTGTGAATAGCTTTTAAGGTAATTATTCAAGAATTCATGTTCTTATATTTGAGCAAGACCATAGGTAATTTAGGTAATTTAACTTTCCTGGATAAAGACACAGACTGAACCCAGAAAAGAGAGCAGAAAACTATATTTTTCCAATGTCACCTTTTTACTTTTCACTATTAAATTTGACTCTCTTGTGATGCCCAGATCAAGTATCTTATTATTCTGAAAATGAATAGTTATGTAACATCTAATTTGAAGACTGAATTTATTACTTATGTTTCATTTCTTCTTTGCTTTTATTTATTCAGGAGAAGATACACATCCCAAGAACATACACCCCCCCCCCTTGATACAATATCTCCCCAAGAGCCCTGTGATGATTACTACAAGGTCACTCTTAATGGCTGAATGGGCAGAGAAGCCAGGTTTTTCTGGTCTTAGGCTGTTCTTTCCACTGCGTGCCTCACACTGCTCCTCCTGTTTATGGCATAATTCTGTTTAAACTCCAAACACCAGTAGTAATTCTATGGTTTTACGAGAGCAGTGGATAAAATAAGCAGTACACATTTGCCATCTAATTTCTAAAACAAAGCCTCTTGCATTATGTTTATAATTGTACCTCTCAGAAGCACATGCCAATGTTTTTTTTTCTTTTTTAATTAGAGAACTGATTAAACAGGCATACTTCCTGTTTCACTGATCAAATATACTAAAAAAAACCTGTTATTGGTTAAAAAAATCAAACACAGAGTGAGACACAGATATTGTAATTAGGCAAACTAGGTATGTGTAGTATGAAAGAACTGGACAAAGACTAATTTGTTGCACATTTCAGAAACAGAAAGTGTAAAAGATAACACCAATTGGCCCAAAGAAGGGTGCTCTTTAGTGTCTATCACATCTAGACAACATAAGACACACATTAACACTTTGTCAGGAAAGAGGAAGTGAGAATTTGAAAGAAACAGTAGTCAGCATTAAAGACCCAGCAGCATAATCACAGGCACATTCATTTCAAAGTAAACTATCATTTTTAACTGGAGCATAACTCTACTGCATGGATAAATAAAGGTGGCCTTGGCTACATAGATACTACAAAATCAGCCTTCAAAACTGCTTACTCAGAGGACATCTGAGTTGCTTTCTCCATTTTTTATCTATCTATGATCCTGTTAAATGAAAACTATGCTTTTGAGAATTACTTCAATGCAGGCACCAGAAACTTTTAATGTGGTAAAACTATCACATGAAATTTCTTAATATAACAGCAGATCATTTGCTCATGTAACTTCAGTTTCTCACTTCTTCTACCAAGCTCCTTACTTGTTGACTTTAAAAGAGGCAGAACTTTGATTAATGAAAAACTGGCAAAGCACAATATCAGATTCATCGCTTTTTCAAGAATGCATATCAGTGTCTCTTAGGCCTAATAGGCATTGTTAAAGAATAATAATTGCCAGAATGGTAGCTCAGGGATTTGGGATTTATCTGAGTGAGAGGGAAAGAAAGATAAAGCTACATTAGAAGTTGTAGGAAGTGTTGGGCAGTAGAGAGTTGGGTTTCTGGGGCCTAACATTGTATTTTGGAAGTAAATATGTGGTACTAATATTATACTCCTGCCTTGCCTTCACGTCGCAAGTTTTGCCCAAGTTGTGAATGGTGGATATGTTTTGCTAAGAGACAGAGAAAAGTGGAGTATGCATGTTATGCATACTTCTCCCAGCTTCTGCCAACCTAGCAGTTCGAAAGCACGTAAGAATGCAAGTAGAAAAATAGGGACCACTATGGTGGGAAGGTAACAGCGTTCCATGCACCTTTGGCTTCTAGTCATGCCGGCCACATGACCACGAAGACGTCCTCGGACAAGCGCTGGCTCTTCAGCTTTGAAACGGAGATGAGCACCGGCCCCTAGAGTTGGAAATGACTAGCACGCATGTGCGGGGAAACCTTTTACCTTTACCCTTACCTTTAAACGTACATTGTGACTAGCAGAAATACTGAAACAGCTATGCCAAGTGTACTTACCAGTTTCAAAAACCATAAAGAAGTCCTGCTTTCAGGTGCTTTGGAGAATAGCTTGACTCCCTCTTCTTTGTGGCAGCCCCTGAGATATTGGAACACTGCTAGTCTTTCTCTTCATTAAATTTACCGTATTTAAGTAAACTGAATTTTTACCATAACTATGTAAACTATTTTATTTTTTTAATTATTACTGCAATGAATGAAGCAACAATGCAGTGCAATCATTACCACAAAAATATGGTAAGCTTTTTTAAAAATCTGAAATTATTTTTGATGCATCAAGCACAATACCACTGTCCATTGAATTCCACACAGAGTTTAAGTTTAGACTGATTATGTAAACTGTAGTCAAGAGTCTGAGGAGACAATATCTTGTGGATTTATACTATGGCTCCTTGCAACTTTTGTGCTATTCTGGTGGAAGATTGAAAAAGGAATGATTTTTATATTTGCAGTGGCTTATGAAATTAACCATTATTACCTATTATAGAGAGCCTTGGTGGAGCAGTGGGCTAATGCCTCCTTAAGTAACACCAGCTGCCTGCAATTATTGCAGGTTCGCATCCCACCAGGCTCAAGGTTGACTCAGTCTTCCATCCTTCCGAGGTAGGTAAAATGAGGACCCAGATTGTTGGGGGCAATTAAGCTGAATTTGTAATAATGCCGCTTGGGGGAGGAAAGCCCTAATAAGCAGGCATATACATAGAATGAAGGCTATTGCTAAGCACATTTGATTTGTGCTTAGATTGTAAGCCGCCCTGAGTCTTCGGAGAAGGGCGGGATATAAATGGGATTAAAATAAAAATAAATAAAATTATGTTATCCAAATTTTGGACCATAGTTTATTCCTACCAGTTAGAATTAAAGCAGAAGTTCCATGAGATCTGATGATAAAGGAGTGTACAATATTTTTTTTCCTTCCAGTCAGTCTTGATTCCTGGCATCTACATGACAAAACCCTGCAGCTTTCTTGGCAGTGCTTTCGCAAGTGGTTTGCCATTGCCTTTTTCTATGGCTGAGAGAGTGACTAGGCCAAAGTCACCCAGCTGGTTTCTGTACCTAAGGCAGGACTAAAATCCACTCTTCTCAATTCTAGTCCAACACCTTTAACCATCACACCACACTGTCTCTCAAACCCTACTTATATGGAATTGGAGAGTCTTCGGAGAAGGGCGGGATATAAATGGAATTAAAATAAAATAAATAAATAAATAATCAGCTTTGATCAGAACTCTCTTTTCCCTTTCCCTTGAGTCTGATTATTAATAAGTGTATCAAAAAAGATTAAATATGAAAAGAAAAGCTTGATGGAAGGGAGGAAAGTCAGGGCTAGTGAGGATAAACCGCCAAAAAAAAGGTGGAAAATACAAACTGCTACATTTCCACTTAAAAGATGCAGAGCTGAAAAGTGCCAGTAACACTGGGATTAAAACTCGCCCTGTAAACCCGCCATGAGTCCTTCGGGAATACGGCGGTATATAAAATCAATTAATTAATTAAATATACCTCTATGTTCGACAAAGTAGGATGTAGTCAAAAAAAAGTTAGAAACTACCCCAGAAGATAATAACTTCTGCAAGGATGGTGGGGGAAAAAAAAACCCTGATTTTTTTTTCTCCTCTCACACAGGCCAGGCACACCTTCAGGCGATCAAGACTTTTTTCCCAGCGCTCAGAACCCAAACGCGAGTCAAGGGACCCCGAGCCACGCAAACCCGACACCCTTCCCGTTCGCTGCCGAGTTTGTCGCGGGGACCCCACCCCACCCCAGAGAAGCCGCTCAGCAGGAAGGCGAGCGAATGGCCTTTATCGGGAAGCACCTACGGCGAGCACCGGGGGTGGGGTGGGTGTCAGGTACCGCGCGCGCCCTTCTCCCGGGGCAGAAAGGGCAGCCACTCCGGGGAGGAGGAGCCCGAGCCACAGGGTCGTGCGAACTAGTTCCCTTTTGGGCGTTCTCGCTTGGGAGAGTCCCGAGCGTAGGGGTCTTCAAACTTGGCCCTTTTATGACTTGTGGACTTCAACTCCCAGAATTCCTCAGCCAGCTTTGCTGGCTGAGGAATTCTGGGAGTTGAAGTCCACAAGTCATAAAAGGGCCAAGTTTGAAGACCCCTGCCCGAGCGGAAAAGTAGCAGGCCCCCGGGAAGGACGAGGAGGAGGGGAAAAAAACGAAAAAGGGAAAGACCGCGCGGATGACACTGCTTTTCTTCGTGCTCTTTTGGGGGTGGAGGGAGGGAGGGGGGGGAAATTCCCGCGCGCCCCGGACCCGGCAGCAGGTGAGCGCGTCCTGCCCGAGCTGAGGCGGAGCGCGCGCGCGCGCGGGGCGGAGGAAAGAAGGGAGGTGCGAGCGTGCCAGGGGAGGGCGGTCCGACGCGGAGGCAGCCCCCACTCGACGGGCTCTCACTTTTCAGAGCGTTGCCTTCCACTCTGCGGCTTTCCGGCTCGGTCTGTCCTCCTTCCGAGGAGACGGGTAAGGGATTCGCTGGCGCGGGGCGGGTGGGTAGGTTACGCCGCTCGGAGACTTCCTCGCTCCTAGCGGAGAGAGCGGGAGCGGTTCCCGCTTCGGCTGGAAAGTTCTTCGCCTGGCTCCTTCGCGAATGAGGAAGCGGCGCAGGGCATTCCTCTTTTGGACGCGGGCTCTTCCCACCAGCCCCCTGCTTCCGGTCCTGAGGGGGTCGTATGGACGCGCTGAGCATCTTTATCCTCTCCGCCTTCCTTCGGAGATGCGGTAGAGTCACCCCCTTCAGCCGGCGGTCCATCTCCTGAGTAACTCGAGTTCTCCTCCTTCGGAAGAGCGCCTCTCGCTTTGGGTTGGGTGGCGGACTTTATGAAAGAAGCTCCGAGGAGCTGCTCTCTCTCTCTCTTTTTTTTTCCCCTCCTTCCTGCTTTCCTCTTTGCGCTCGCAGGGAGCCCGGAATGGGGCAAAGCGCTGCTGAGTTTAGCAGGACCGGCTGGCGGGGCTTTCATAACTGCTGGTTGGAACGGAGCTGCTGTGTGCAACATCTGTTGGAGGACTAGCTCGGCCAGGACTTCCTTGTTTTAAGAGACTCCATGTTTTGGTGAAGTACTTTAGTACATTTCTGAAAATTGAGCTTGTGTCTTCATCAAAAAAATAGGAGGTTGATGAGTTGGTAAGTCATCATCTTTGGCGAGTTGATCTACCTAGCGCAGCCGTTGTTGCAATTTATCCATTCTTTCAAATCTTTCCTGCATTGTCAAAGATCCTTTGGGAAGAAAAAACAAAAACCAAGGACCCTTTGACAAATGGAGGTTTGTTTGGAATGAGAAACCTGAGGCTACTGTATTCAGAAAACATTTGTAAAAGGTGCAAAATCAGAAATGTGATGTTAGCAAGATGTTAGCAAGCTCACCTGATAGGATAAGTGTGCTGAAAATATTATGGCAACATTAGCAAGTGATCACGTTTAATGCCACTATCCAATAAAAACATTCAGCGTGTGAGTATTTGCCTAACTCTTCTAACAATACTGCTCTGGACAGAACAGTTGACAGTGGTTGACAGATTAATTGGTTTTATAAAATATGCCTTGTGATCTTTATTTGCTTTGTGCAGTGATCAGTTGGGCCACAACTGCTCACACCCTAATTTCTGCATCTAGAAGCAGCAAGCTGAGTGGTTTAGTGCTTAGGAAGTTGGGGGTTTTCCCATGTAGACTAACTGGAGTGGGGTTCAGAGGTGGTCAGTAATTGTTTTAGCTTGAGTCAGAGGGATGTTTGCTTTCTTGTGCAGTGAATGGATAAGCTTGATTGCATTCGTCATTTCAAAGTATATGCCTGTAAGTATGTTTCTTTTGTAAATCTGTTATCTGCTTGTGAACCTTAATCTTTAATAGTGGGTGGACAGAATGAATTTGAACTTTTACATTGTTTCATGTGATAAAAAGATAGGCAGCTGCCTTATGCTGAAGCAAAACATTTTTTTTATTTAGCTCCTGGGGCTGCTGGCAATAGCACTTTGGAGCACTAGATTTATTAATTCTCTTTGTTTAGAGTCTTTCATGTGCCTAAATATAACTTTTGGCCTAGCAAATTATTAAATAAATAAATAAAGTGTAGATACATTCCTAAAAATTAAAATGTTGAGTCATGTGATTACCGAGCATGACTAATTTAGCATGCTAGTAAGTACGTAGTAAATACCAATGGTGTCAGAGAGTTTTAAATTCTTAACCATATTTCTAAAATTTCAAATATTCCACTAGCCTTGTAAGATTGGGAAGCTCCAATCTACATAAATGTCTATCCTGATTGGAGGTATCTTGTTACTGAACTCACCAGCGACTGAATTTTTCTACATGGTTGCATGACTGGTATTACTAGTGGGAAATATCTTTGGCATTGCAAATTTGTATATTTTGTGGAGGAATGTATCAAGTAAATTTCAAAGTGTGCAGTATTGAAGCGCCAGTACATATTTTACTAGTATATCTTGTAGGTAGCAAACAATCATTATTCAGGTCTTCCAGAGATAGACTTTTTTACATTGATTGATTATGTGTTCCTAAATTTTTTGTAGATTTTTAAAAAATGCATTGAACAATTTTTTGTTGCTTCTAGTCACAATAGAACTATTCTTAAACAAAAAGTTTAAATTTTGTACAAGAGACTATTAGTTTTAATCTAGTCTTGAAATAGAAAATACTTAGTTCCAAAAAGTACAACAAGCTATATGTAGAGAATATAGACGCAGAAGCTAATAATTTAATTCACAAGAGCCTGAGAATATTGTAAATTGGTGCAATTTGTTTATTCTCAAATTAAATGTAGATTTTCAGAACTTTAGAGCATCTGGCTAAAGGAAGAGTGAAACATTATGTTAAACAGGAGAATTATTTATCCTTTGGCTTCAGTCCTATGTACACTTTCCTGAGAGTAATCTCTGTTGTATCTGGTGGATCTTACTTCTAAGTAAACATATAAGTATTTCATTGTTCATGTATTCATTGTACAGCATAGTATGATAAGTGTGTTTTCAGTGCTCCTTAAAATGATAACACACGGGATCCTTGGTCCAATAATTAACATTTAGTCAAATCTACTTGTTTTATAGAGTGTTATAGAGATAAAATGGTGGGGTATGTGTGTGCATGGAAAAAGTGTAGATGACTGGATTTGGGAATATGAGTATCTTGTCTTTACTAGAATTCTAAAGTCATATTTAATTCAGATGTTTATATAGTGATCATCAATTTTACAGATTTAAGAATGTTGAATATGGAAATAGCAGTGTATTATTTAGTGAATAGTGTTTTTTTTATTTTGGAGCAATCAAATTGCTCTCAGTGATACTAATGTGAAACTATGAGATTTTTATTTATTAAACCTTTATTTTTGATATCTTTGTGTCTCAGAGTGTATGTTTTAACACATTAACTGTATCCCTAATTGTTTGCTGTGGTAAAATAACACACTTTTGGTAGAATGTGAACTACACAGTGAATTAAGTGAGCATTTACAGTATATGTAAATGTTATCCATTGATTTGGATGAATTCCTATTGCTGAGAATGTAGATGAGATTCCTGAATAAATTCAGTTGCTTCTTTCTTTAGCCTTGCTCATCTTGGTTTGTCATAGTTAATAAGGAAGGGGTAGCCAATTAGATCCAAGGAGACTGTGAGCTCCCATAAGAGTTGTCATTACCTTCTTCTTTAAACAAGACGTTAATTGAGGCATTCATGCACACCCTAAATTTAGCTTTATGTCTGGATTTGGTAACCTTGGGGGATGACATTCACAAGAGAGAGAGAGACAGAGATATACTTGAGTTGTATGGCTTGATATCCTTTAGTATGATCAGTCATGGAATCATTCTGAATTAATTGTCTGATTTAGGATGCAAACACTTTTTTCAGGAGTTTCTGTCCTATTTGGCTAGCAGTTTGCCAAGATATTGCTGGAAATACTCAGTTGTGGCAGTTTTGTTTCAGAATCTTACATGACTTTCTTTCATCCCCCATGCCACCTTTCTGAAATTGTAGGGAGATGTCCATCTAGCTTGGCTGAGTAAGGAATGTTTTGAATAGAACCTGAATTGGATAGCAGACTGTGAAATAAATAAAATCATAGCAAGATGGAAATTTTGTTGTTAGAAAAAGCTTTGCCCATATGAATAAGAATGTCTCTAGAGTAAGATACATTGTTCCTGAAGGATCAGGTGTACAATTTCTGGTTATTGTAGAGCCTTGGTGGAGCAGTGGGCTAATGTCTCCTTAAGTAACACCAGCTGCCTGCAATTAGTGCAGGTTCGCATCCCACCAGGCTCAAGGTTGACTCAGCCTTCCATCCTTCCGTGGTAGGTAAAATTGAGGACCCAAATTGTTGGGGGCAATTAAGCTGACTTTGTAAAAATGCTGCTTGGGGGGTGGCGAAAGCCCTAATAAGCAGGCATATACATAGAATGAAGGCTACTGCTAAGCTTGTAAGCCGCCCTGAGTCTTCGGAGAAGGGCGGGATATAAATGGAATTAAAATAAAATAAAATAAAAATTATTTCTGGATCCATTGCTGACTTTGGAAAACATATTAACAAAGCCTTGAGGAATCATTATCAATTTAAATAAATGCATTCTAAATAGGGATGGCCTGATGCTAATTAAACATAATCTAGTATCATGTATATGGATTATCTTTATTTGGTTAGACTGCTAGTTTATTCACTGAGGACAAATAACAAATAATAGTGCATTCTGTCCTCATTGCCAGTCCACTTGTAGGCATAATTCCTCGTGGTAA
The DNA here is from genome assembly GCF_964194415.1 of Vipera berus. Taxonomy (NCBI): domain Eukaryota; kingdom Metazoa; phylum Chordata; class Lepidosauria; order Squamata; family Viperidae; genus Vipera; species Vipera berus. Next base: position 224,912,777 of record NC_138203.1, read on the forward strand.
TTTTGATCCCTGAATGCCATGAGGCAAATGTATCTCCATTTGGATCCTCAACACTGTGCCTAAGGATCCTAATATCCATACAGACATCTCTTTTGATATCCACTAGATCCATCCTGGGACGCGGTGGCTCAGTGGGTTAGGACGCTGAGCTTGTCGATCGGAAGGTCGGCAGTTTGGCGGGTCGAATCCCGAGTGCTGCGTAACAGAGTGAGCGCCTGTTACTCGTCCCAGCTTCTGCCAACCTAGCAGTTCGAAAGCACGTAAAAATGCGAGTAGAAAAATAGGGACCACTACGGTGGGAAGGTAACAGCGTTCCGTGCGCCTTTGGCGTCTAGTCATGCTGGCCACATGACCACGGAGATGTCCTCGGACAAGCGCTGGCTCTTCGGCTTTGAAACGGAGATGAGCACCGGCCCCTAGAGTCGGAAACGACTAGCACGCATGTGCGGGGGAACCTTTACCTTTACCTTTACCTTTAGATCCATCCTGCAGTTGATTTTATTATTCAATTCTTTTAATCAAAAAGCATTGTCCTCAAGCATAGCATTTTTTTAAAGAATGCTTCTGAGCTCACATTTTATCTATCCTGAAAAAAATTAGAAAACTAAAGAGATGATAGAAAGCAAATTCACAAGGTGCTTTCTGATAAAATAGATAAATGTGACAATCATTCTGTGGCTATAATGCACTCAGAATTCCAAATCTGTACCAATGCAGTGCAAAGATGCTGTAGTTAAATTGCTATGTAGATAGATTGCTATATGTGTTGAAAAAGCCTCTATTTTTGTTGAGAGAAAGCTAAGGAAAACTCATGGAAACATCATAAAATAGCATATTTTATGTCATATTGTTGACTGAAAACTGAATTGATTTGCAGTGAATGTTAGTTTGTGTAACACAGCAAGAAATATGGATCTTAAAAATTTAATTATCAAAAATTGTAGATATGCTTGACAGGGAAATGGAATCAATTATGCTGGTAGATGTTGATTAGTACTGTATATGGTCTTTTGCAAAGATTTATTTTCATTTTTTTATTTTATTAGTCAAGCACAAAAATAACACAACATAATACAAAAAAGTGTATATAAATGTGATATAACAACTAACTACAAGTCCTTTAACATGTCCCTAAATCTAGATCATACAGTAATATAATATTCTAATTGATTTTCACAATGTAAAGGGATTTGAAAATATTGACAAAAAGCAAGTTTTTCCTTCAATCTATTGTGAGGAAAGAATGTTTTTCTGAAGATATGAAAATGATCGTTTGCAAGACGTGCTTCTTTTCTCTTTGCTATATGAAATTAGATAAGTACACATCAGAAGAAACCTATTAGTTAAGTTGAATGTATGAGTCAGTGTATAGATGTAGTGGAAGCAAGAATAACTTGTCAAGATAGAATAGTATAACACATACTGTTGGTATAAACTAGTTTTAACTTCTGCCTTTAATGTTATTTCTTTATTACTGTTTACTCTTTTATCTCTGCCTTACATATTTTTACTTACCAAAAAGGGATAGTATGTTGGGTATGTACATCTTTATCAATGAATGGGTTTTTTTCTATCTTTTTTTTCCTTTTTGGAGGAAAAAAAGAGATGCTCATTCATATATTTGGCTTTCAAATCATTAGGGTGAATAGACAGGAAAGAATTATTGTAAGATTGACATGATAGTACATAAACCTGGCACATGTAGTCTAGTTGAATAGGTTCTGATAAGCTAACTCTGTCATAGGTTACTACCATTGAATCAGCCACACTCTGCACTTGTTATTTTTGGGCAAATGCAGGGCTCTTCAAAGCTGTTGAATACCAATTCTTTGGGTCCAAGAACTTAAGCTAGAGTTTATGGACTAAGGCCCATAGTTATATTGAGACACTGATTCAAACAGCAAGAAAAAATAGAAATCAACAAAATAATGTTTTTGAAGTTATTTTTCTTGTAGCAACTATGTTTATACGGTACACAGCAACAGTAATAAATTAAGAAGTATAGATTAATTCTAAAGGATAAAGAAGGCAGAAAATAGTGTTGAATAAATAAACAGTGCTCCTTTTTCTAAGTTAATCCAGTTTAAAATGGAAGAATTGCAGAAATGAATAGATCCATCATTTTTGCTTAATTACTTGAGCAGTAATTTCCTAAAATAGTGTTGTTGTTATTTTAAACAAAACTGATAGTTAGATGATTACCATATTAGCAGAAGCAGCCCTGTGTTCACTTTGCCCAGGAGAAGTTTGTGTATAATGAGAACTGTATCATGTATCATTTTGCGCACAATACTAGAGAGTTGGAGAATTACAGCAAAAACATTTGTATTGCTTTAATGCAAGAAAAAAAAGTTACAAACATTAACCAAACAAGTACAAAAATAAAGAAAAAGAAGACAGAAACATATGTAGAGAAAACTGCTCAGTTTTGAAGCATATTATTATACCCTGTCCACGTGGAATAATATCGATCAGGCTTTTTATTACACTTATAAAGACCCAGTTCAAAACATCAATCCAATACGGGGTAATGCTTTTCAATCAAAGAAGAAGCATTATTTTTGCTGCATCCTAAATGCCTAATTCCTCATATAACGAAAAATTCAATTTTTGGTATATACTTCAAAATCATGTTAAAGCCTGTTAGCAATATTACTGTTAACTAATGTTAATCAAAGTAGACATCATCTAGTTAGGTTTTCCAAAGGGGCTTTTGATAAAGTCCTTTATCAAGGACTTCTCAGTAAGCTTAGCAGCCATTGAATAAAAGGACAGATTCTCTTATAGGCAAGCAACTGACTAAAGGGACAAATTAGTGGGGTTCCCCAGTGTTCTGTCCTACCACTGCTTGCTTGCTTGCTTGCTTGCTTGCTTGCTTGCTTGCTTGCTTGCTTGCTTCCTTCCTTCCTTCCTTCCTTCCTTCCTTCCTTCCTTCCTTCCTTCCTTCCTTCCTTCTAAATAATGCTTGCTTATTTAGATGATGATGATGATGATGATGATGCTTGCATAGCCATCACAATCCTGGGTGACTCACAAAATGGAAAGGAAAGGGAAAGGGCAACCTTGTTACATGGCAACCTTGATGACTATATATATGAGAACACCATAAATATAATTCTTCCTGAATTGACAAAACTATCAAAAACTTTCTAGGTTTATCATTTCAGCAGATGAAGGTTTCAGAAGCAAAATGGATATTTAGAGCCTGCAAAGCAAATCTCCCTTTAACCATCTCTCCCTTTATAAGTTCCAAACATTTTGGCTCTGCCTTCTAATGATTTTACAACATCACAAGTGATTTCACAACATCGCAAGTGATTGTCATCTGCAGGCATGAATGGTTCAAGCAGACAAAGTATACTCCCCGGGATAAAAAAATGGCCTCATCAGAACAGAAGAAAGAATGTGATTATAAGAGTCATTTCATTGAGATGGGTGGTTTTTTAATTGACTAAATTCAAACTTCAATTTCAAATTAAAAGAAGGAAAGGAAAGGAAAGGAAAGGAAAGGAAAGGAAAGGAAAGGAAAGGAAAGGAAAGGAAAGGAAAGGGGGGAAGAAGAGGGGGAAAAAGCCAATAGTCACCATAAAACCTTATGATATTTCTGGGCAAGTCTCTCAACTTATCACCTTGCTAGCTTCAGCCTCATCTTGCCCAAATATTTCTAGCTGCAATATAGTATTTATGCTATATTATATCATGTTTATAGAAAGCCAGTTTGATATAGTGATTAAGGCATCAAACTAGAAACTAGAAGACCATGAGTCTTCTAGTTTTAGCTTTAAGCACAGAACCAGCTGGGTGACCTTGGGCTTTCTTTCTGTCAGTTCTAGGAAGGAGGAAATGGCAAACCACTTCTGAAAAATCAAGGACTAGTCCAGGCAGTTGCCAGGAATCAACACTGACTCAAAGGGATGCATACAACATATTTATAAATGATCTGGAACTGGGTGTGAGTAGTGGAATCACGTTTTCAGATAACACGAATCTGTTTAGAGTGGAAAAACAATAAAGTACAGTGAAGAGCGGGTAGGTGTCAAAATGGAAGATGTCATTCAATGTGAGCAAGTGTAAATGATTCACATTAGTGCCAAAAATTCTAGCTATTCATGCAACTAATGCGATCAAAGTGAACAATGACTAATGAGAAAAGAGAATAATGGTAAACAATTGTGCATCCAGTACAAAAGTAGCCAAAAGGTGTTCGCAATAATAAGAAATGTATTGCAAATAGAATTGCATATATCAGTGATGGTGAACCTTTTAGAGACTGAGTGACCAAAAACTGCTCCCCACTCTGCCCCGCTCTGCTGTCAGGGCCACCCACTGCCTCCATGGCTTGCTGCAGCAGATTGCCCAGGCAGCGCAGCAGCACCATGCTGGCCACGGCTCCACCTGCGTCCCGCAGCATCATCTGCAAATGACGGAGTGTGAGGGTGGAGTCTTTGCCCGGCTGCCATGTCCTTGGGTGCACTGCTCCATGCGGGCTGTGCCCGGGGGCGACTCTCCTCTGGGGGGGCTGCTGGTGAGGAGGAGGCCTTGGGGGGAGGCGGGGCTGGGGCGACAGCGTGCATGCCCACAGAGAGGGCTCTGAGTGTTGCCTCTGGCATGCAGGCCATAGATTCGCCACCACTGGCATATATCATATTAGCCTTATACATATATCATTGGTATGACATCTCCTAAAATGTTGTGTGTGGTTCTGGTTACTGCATCTCAGAAAGGATATAGTAGAGGTAGAGAAGGTTCAGAGGAGGGCAACTAAAATGATAAAAAATATGAAGCACCTTCCCTATAAGAATAGGTTGTGCATCTGGGTGTTTTTAATTTACAAAGGGATACAACTGAGATGAAATGATGCATGCTGTGGATGAAGTGGGCAGAAAGAAGCTTATTTTCCCTTCCAAGACAACAGAACCAGAGGTCACCCAATGAAGTTGAATCTGGAAAAATCAGAAAAAAAAATCTGGGAAAAAAATTATTCTTCCCCTCCCCCCAACATATAAATAAACTTTGGGAGTTGCTATCATGAGATGTAATGCTGGCTACTAGTTTGGCTGACTTCTAAAGAAGTTGGACATTTTATGAAAGTTATGAGAAGACTAATAGACAGTAGCTATTAGTCTTCATGGCAACATGCCTGCCTCTGAAGGCTGTCCACTAGGAAACTGCCAGTTTTCTCTGCAGTAGATTGGCCACTGTGAGACCTGACTACTGGACTATGTCGGGCAGGGTCTGATCTGTCAGAGCATTGAGTCTGATCCATTCCTTAAACAATTTTCAAGAAGGAACTGTCCAACAGTGTAAGTATTTCATATGGATAAGCTGCAACCCTTAATGCTTGAAATATAAAGAATTGTGGTTTTAAAAGTGCAAATCTTTCCCATGATGTCAGAGATATCAAATAACAACTTTCTAATTATGCTCATAATGGTTTTTTTAACTTGATCACTTAAATTCCATGAAGAAATACAAGTCCAAGTATATGTCCAGGAATAAAAATTGAAAATAGGAGAACTAAAAATCCTTGTGATCCATTATAATTAGATAAAGAAAATACATCGGCTTGTTCCTTCTATTAAAAAAACTCAATAATTTATCAATGTACTTTAATACATTAAAGTAATTAATACATTAATTTATCCCAAATGTATTTGGGATAAAATTCTTTTTTCCCCAACATTTATCTTTCTCCATAAATCCTCTGAGTTTGATCACCTGTTTATATGAATGTTAAGCTGAGGCAACAAATTTCGTAAAATCCTAATTTTTTACAAATTTTCTTAGGAAGTATAAAGGTAAAGGTAAAGGTTCCCCCGCACATGCGTGCTAGTCGTTTCCAACTCTAGGGGCCGGTGCTCATCTCTGTTTCAAAGCCGAAGAGCCAGCGCTTGTCCGAGGACGTCTCCGTGGTCATGTGGCCGGCATGACTAGATGCCAAAGGCGCACGGAACACTGTTACCTTCCCACCGTAGTGGTCCCTGTTTTTCTACTTGCATTTTTACGTGCTTTCGAACTGCTAGGTTGGCAGAAGCTGGGACGAGTAACAGGCGCTTACTCTGTTACGCGGCACTCGGGATTCGATCCGCCAAACTACTGACCATCTGATCGACAAGCTCAGCATCCTAACCCACTGAGCCACCGTGTCCCTAGGAAGTATACCAAATATCAATTAATTGATTAATCTGTTTACCAAGCTATTTTATATTACATCAGTGCCTTTGATATAAAGCATTCATAATTGTCAATGAAACAATATAGGTAGTCTTCAACGTATGACCACAATTGAGTCCAAAATTTCTGTTGCTAAGTAAGACAGTTGTTAAGTGAGTTTTGCCCTTTTTTACAACCTTTCTTGTCACAGTTTTTAAGTGAATCCTGCAGTTGTTAAATTAGTAACACAGTTGTTAATTAGAGAGCCCCACATTAATTCAGGCAATAAAAAAATGGGGGAGAGTTGCAGAGTATGACTGTGAAATTCTTTCCAAGTCCTTAATAGCAGCTCTACCAAATCACGGATAAGAGGTTAAGTGAATCTGGCTTCCCATTGACTTTGCTTGTCAAAAGTTTGCAAAAGCTGATCACATGACCCCAGGACACTGCAGCCATCATAAATATGACTCAGTTGCCAAGCCTCTGAAATTAGATCACATTTATCATGGGGATACTTCAACGGTTGAGTGAAAAATGGTCATGTCATTTTTTTCAGTGCCATTGTAACTTTGAACATCACTAAACAAACTGTTGTAAATCAAGGACTGTCTGTATTGTCCCCATGGAAGAAAAGACAAAGAGCATGAAGATTTGCATGAGATATTTGAATAGATGAAGAGAGAACTCCATTTATAAATATCTTGGCTGAAGAATTAGAGTATCCCACATTCATTCAGTTAATATCAAAACAGGGGAGAGTGGCAGAGTGGGACTGCTGGAATTCTTTCCAACCCCTTAATAGCAGCTCCACCAAATCAGGCATTAGAGGGATTTATAATGCAATAGTTAGCAGCATTTCAAGCCACTGCTCAAGTTGCTTCTCCCATAGGATGCATCGGTGATTTCCTTTTTCTGGAATAGTTTTCTATAATCCAGTTTTTAACCATCCTTCTGCCAGTTACTTCCCCTTCCCTCCCATATCAAATTTGGTCTGTTCCATTCTGTTAGGGGAGAGTTACCCTGTAAACATCATAGCATAATTTTTTCTAACATTTGATTGGGTTAGAAAGGCTAAAAATGGGGGAGGAGGGGAACCATATTTGGCCAGGATTTGCTCCTTCTGCTGTACTACATCAAAGGCCTTTTCCTCATTCAGTAAGCCCACCACTGTCAATTTAAGTTTTTTTGGAGTGTTTATCTAAACTATCACTAAAGCAGCAACAAGCTTCCTTTAAAACAAACTTTATTTTTAATAGACAATAAAATATATTGTATTTATTTAGGAATTGGTACATTTGTTTACAATAATGTACATTTCCAGTTCGTTTTCTGCAGATGTCTATTGCACAATACAATGAAAGATTCCTCAACATATTAATGCCTGCCAGCCAAAATTTCTGTAACATATCTGAAAAGAATTAATATAAATGTAAAAAGCTGTTTAAAAATAAAATATGCTTAAATTTACTTCAGCGAAATCTAACTGTAAAACTCTGAATACTGTAAAAATACTGAAAAGGGTTTTTTTGTGTTTTTTTAAAGTTTTGCCTTGCAAGCAACTAAGTACCAAAAAGGAAAGGAAACTACAAGGCTTATGTTAGGAAGGATGATACAGCTGACTTATAGTGTAAATATGTGTGAATGCGTAGTTAAATATAACAATAATATTGGAAGTGGCTTTAGGCATTGATCTCAATGCATAAAGAGTCTCAGATTAGATGAAAAATAGGGATATGCACCATTCATGTTATTCGTCTCAGTGAGTTGAGGAAGCGATTTGTTTGGCCTAAGATGCTTTGCTTTGCCAAAAAAACCTTCATAGTCAGAGAAGGCTACAGACTCTCAGAAGCTGCTTCCTTTATTTCCAGCAGCTGATTGGAAGCCTCAGAAGAGATTTCTGTCCATCTGCCAAAGGGATCTTCCTGGTATGAGAATATCAAAGACTTCAGAAATGTGGCCGTCCAGCTGCTTCGTTGTGCTTTTAGAAGCAACGGGGCTGTGTTGTTTCTCAAACCAGGTTTTGAAGATACTTTATGTGAAATTTCATCAAGGCAAAGCACGGCTCTGATGCTGTTATCTAACTCCCTTGGAAAACGGGTTATACTGGTTCCCTGCTTGTTTCAGCTTTCAAGCAATCAGATTTATTTATTTATTTATTTTAATTCCATTTATATCCCGCCCTTCTCCGAAGACTCAGGGCGGCTTACAAGCTTAGCAGTAGCCTTCATTCTATGTATATGCCTGCTTGTTAGGGCTTTCACACACCCCCCCATGCGGCATTATTACAAAGTCAGCTTAATTGCCCCCAACAATCTGGGTCCTCATTTTACCTACCTTGGAAGGATGGAAGGCTGAGTCAACCTTGAGCCTGGTGGGATGCGAACCTGCACTAATTGCAGGCAGCTGGTGTTACTTAAGGAGGCATTAGCCCACTGCTCCACCGAGGCTCTTGATGAAGCTCTGAATGAGACTCAATAGTCCCGTTTGTACAAATGCAAGTACTGCAACCTTCATGATCTGAGACTCTGCTTTATTAAGTTCCTGGATTGCACCGAGTTATACTCAAGTTGAAAAACAACTTACCTTTGACCAGTCATTTGTTAGATATGAATGCTTTCACTTTCATACCTTCAAGGTAGGAATGCCCTTTGATTCACTAAATTCCTTCTTATCACCTGAATCTTAAAATCAGAAGGCATCATAGTATCGCTGTCTAAAGTGCAAGTTCACGTTCATTTTCTCTACAATTTTAACTTTAGCTTACATGAGACCTTCAAATAATTTAAAAGAATCATGCATCACCATCTAACCTGATTGTCTGAGCTGCCGCTGTTCCATTTTACCTATTCATCCTGCAAATCTTTTTTAGGTGTTCGCTATGACTTTTGAGGTTTGAAGAAAGAACTCCACTGTAGTGCTTTGTTTCACTTAGGATAAAAAGAAGCAGGAAAATAATGGCTGGTAATGACACATAAGTAGTAAGACTTCAAATGGAATATCCTTTTTAAAAGAATATAGAGAAATACTATATATAGAATTCAGGATTAGGAGAAAGCCTCCAGCTCTAAAAATGATCAAGTTTTAATTTCACAAGGAATTTTTGAAATGTCAGAGGAAACTAATCTACCAGCTGAAAACAATGCATGAAACTGGTAAATTAATATTAGATAGTATCTGGCATACAAAAACAACTTTTGTTAAATCACTCTGATCATGCCAATAATAGTTATTGACTTCACAGAAGTAAGTCATTGTGGGTAAAAAATCTTTGGACATCATCATTATAAACAAGCTTCTTCAGGCTTAAGACTTTTGGAAAAATATGACTGGATATTCCAAAACTTTCCTTATAGATCGACATGTATGATAGAATCAGTTGCTAAGTGCAAGAGACCGGCCCTATTCAAATATGGCTATGGTTGAAGGGATGTCTCCTCATTGAAGTGCTTGTAGCTCCAATAATTCAAATGTTTTAAAATAACTCTTTAAAGTTATTTATTTAATGGAATATAGGGTAATGTTTCACTTATAGTTTAATTAAATGGCACACTTTTTTCAAAAAAGTTGCTTCCTTATATCTATTATACTAATATTTATGATTAAACATGGCACTTAATAGGTTTGCCCTAGCTCTGACTAAGGCTGAATTGTAAGAGTGACCAAAGACTTAATCAAAGTCTTGGTAATAAATTATGAAAGATTCATTCCTCAATCTCACCTACATTTCATGTATATACAAAGAGATAACCTCCTTCACATTATACCAACCATTTAAACATTACAGTATGTATATTCCGGTAAACTGATTGAACCATATTTTGCAAGAGTATTAATGGTGCCATCTGCAATTTGCTTTCCCATCTATGCATTAAATGCCTGGATTTTCCCAAAACTTAGAAAAAGAGCATGTCCTCAGAAAGATAGCAGTCCAAATGAGTAGCTTTTTTCCCCTCCCCCAACTTTTTTTTAAATTCATAGCATAATGCAAATGTAAAATTCTAATATGTCTACACCTTGCACTAGTTAGTTGTGTAATCTTTTTTGATACAATATTGAGTGCACTATTGCCTGTCTGCCTCCTTGTGTTGTTACGACCATATGGATACTGCGTAAGGAGGAAAAAGGTGTGTTCTGTCTCTTCCAGTGCTTTTTTTGTAAAAGAAAAAGGCGCCGGAACTCACATAATGTCATACAACCCGCCTTGCCTACCCTACAAGGTTCCAAGTGTTGTGATTCAGGGTCAGCCTGTGGGTCCGGCAGCCGGGTCGGATGACTCAGATGACTCAGACGAGGGAGAGGAGGAGGGTGTTGAAGACGAACTTGCTGATGATGGCTTGGAGACTTCGCAGAGCCCCCAGCCAGGCCCCTCTTACTTGGTGGAGACTCAGCTGCGCGAGCCCGACAGTGCGGATGATGATGACCCACAGCTGGCCCTGTTCAAGGACGCCCGACGCAGGAGGCAGTCGAGCAGGAGCAAGCAGAGAAAGGCTGTGGGACTTCTCGGAAGGAGGCACAGGGAGGCCACGCCCTGAACTCTAATAAAGGGAGTGTTTGGGGAAGGGCTGGTTGCTGAAAGCAACCGCTCCGTTTGAGGATCAAAGCTCCGGTATCTTGTTTCATGTTTTGTAGTTTGTTTGTGTAATAAACTTGGCAGACGTTTTCCAGCCTCTGCCGTTTGTATAGGGGTTGCCTTTCTGCAAGGCCGGTAGCAGGCTGGTACAGAACACCATCCAAAAAAGGTGCCGGAACTCCGTTCTGAGCGTTCTATGAGAAAAAAAGCCCTGGTCTCTTCCTTTCTAAATCAGGTTCAATATCTAATCTTTAAATAGCCGCATGAAGTAGCACACTTCTCTCAAGGAGAGATTGCTTCTTGTCTCCAGTGGAAATGTTTTGCTTTCTTTTTGCTTGCAATATTTATGTTAGCTGTGTAATAGCATTTCTCAGGACAATTTAAGAATATTGTCAAAATACTAGGTTATTTCTTTAACACAGAAAGAGAAATGTTTAGGAGAAATAAAGGGTTTTTTTAGAGAAATTAGTTGCCTCATTGTGGGATAAGCTATGCATAATTGATTTTTTTAAAATATTTTTTTCTTGGTTGGAGAAAACAATAGTCAATAACTTGTATTTAAGTTAATATTTACTTTTAAATTAAAAGGGGGGGGAAAGGGAAGGAAATGAATTAAAGTTAGGCTAAAAACATTGGTGACCTAAGATCTTCCTAATGAACATTAAGAATAAATTACGATTTATTGCTATTAAATACTATTTATTTATGTTTATCTGGAATGTAATATTTTAGTTTCATTACTTATGGTCTCCAGGACTGCTTAAGTATCTAGGCATTTATTTATTAAGGTGGTAAAACTTCTGGAACAAAATTATTCTGGAAAATAAAGTGGCACCTAAATTTTTTAAACCTTGTCTACTGTTGTGTGACTAGGTAATAATGAATGACTAGGATGACAATTGTAGATTGAAATGAGCAATTTTCTTCACCCCATGTGTGTGGCAACTGAGACAAAGCATTAACTCATGGGAAAGCAGCTTGTTTAAATAAAGAGATAAGGAAGCTTGTGAATAAAATATATGTAATTTATACTTATAAAGGAAAGATGTCAACAAAGTGTCAGTGTGCACTCTGGGCTACTTGGAATATTAAAGTTCAGTTTCCCCAACATTCCATGTCTGCACATGCAGCATATCAGGTTATTAAGATCAATATATTATTATTCTTAATATGGCTGTTGACATGCAGTATGTACAGTACAGGTAGTCCTCAACGTATGACCAAGTTTGAACCCAAAATTAATATTGCTAATTAGAAAGTTTGTTAAGTGAGTGTTGCCCCATTTTACAACCTTTCTTGCTACATTTGTTGAGTGAATCACTGCAGTTGTTAAATTAGTAACACGGTTGTTATGTGAACCTGGTTTTCCCATTGACTTTGCTGGTCAGAAGATAGCAAAAGGGGATCACATGACCCTGAAACACTGCAACCATTATAAATGTGAATCAGTTGTCAAGCACCCAAATGTAAATCATGTGACCATGGGGATGTTACAGCGGTTATATGTGTGAAAAATGGTCATAAGTCACTTTTTCCAGTGCTGTTGTAACTTTGAACAGTCACAAAGCGAACTGTTGTAAGTCGAGGACTACCTGTATAGTAAAGGTGATCAAAATCAGATCTTGAAACGATTTTTAGTAATCTTGCTTGTGTATGGAAAAACAGAGGCCTCAATATGTGGAAAACTATGGGTTTAGCCTAAAAAAAAGAAGGAAGGATGATGGAGCAAAAAGAAAATGTAAAATTTGTTAATTAGTTAAAATTAGTTAATACTGCAAACACACAACTATTTAACATATACTTTTACTGTATTCATTATAGTGAATGATGTTTCATTATAGTGAAAATCCAATGCATCTGGAGAACGGCCATCTATGTTCCACCATAGGCAGTTTTGACTTACAATGGGTCACTTACTGGCCATTCTATGTTGATGATCATAATTTGAGGACTACCTGTAATATTTTTATTGTTAATTCGAGGATAAACAGATGGTTTTGCTTTTTACATGACTATGTGTTTTAAATACTAGTGAATTTATGCTAAAATATGGTTACGCCTTAAGTAGATGGCAATCTATGCATATTATTTTAAATTGCCAGTTATATAAATAACATCAAAATCATACATTATTAAATATATTAATTTCCTCCATGGGATAAATTGGAAATTATCTTGATTGTTGTTCATATGGATATGACAGTTGCATATTTTTCATTATATACTGTGTATTTATTTACCAAATGTAGATAGTTGTCCATATTACCAATATGTCTCTAGGCACCAAGCAATAAAAGAGAACAATTGAAAATAAACTTTAAAAGAACAATTAACTAATTAAACATAAATATAACTATAACCACAGGAGAATGCCATCGACATATTGCATACAATAAAGCCATTTCAGACATTCCTCACTTCCATGGGTCCCCAAGCCTGGTGTAAACCATACTTTAAGGGAAAATCAGTAGGGTTGTGACTTGAAGATGTGTAGACTTCAACTTCCAGAATTCCCCAGGAAACATTTGATAGAGTTGCTTCATAGTAAGAGGGCAGCACATAAATAAAATGAATAAAATCTTTTGTTAAAACAATGGGATTCTACAAGGAACAGAGAGAATTTGATCAGATACTGTTAAAAACAGATGAAAAGTTAAGAAACTCTTAATTTCTGTTAAACTTAAAGATGGAGGAAGAACAAATTAAAGAAATGATGATAATATGAGCAAATAATTTTTGGATATAATATAGAATTAAGACTGCAAAAATTATGGGAAAGAAATGTTAAATTAACTAAAGCAGTGGCATATAAAGAAAGCTTATATAAAATGTTTTACAGGTGGCATATGACACCAGTGAGATTAGCAAAAATGTTTAAAAATACTTCAAACAAGTGTTGGAAAAGCAAACAAAGACCAGGTACTTATCTGGTGGACATGCCCAAAAGCAAAAAGATTTTGGGTAAAAATACATTTATGGTTGGAGAAAATGACTAAAAAACAAATAGACTTTAAGCAGAATTATTTTTGTTAGGAATAATAGGAGCAAATTATGAGAAAGATTGTATAATTTAATTCTACATGTACTAACTGCAGCAAGAATTGTATTTGCCCAAGATTGGAAAAATGAAAATTTACCAACTGACGGAAGTATTAATTAAAAATTTTTAGAGTGGGCATAAATGGACAGATTGACTTTAAAGGTAAAAGAGAAAGAAGACTCAGTGTATTTTAGAACATGGGATAATTTCTATCAATGGTTAGAAACATGAGTTAAAAAGAAATGTGATATGTAACTTTGAATATATATTAGTAAGAAGAAGACTATTGAGCAATTAATTAACATATTGTTTATGATAACTAAATATTATCTATTATTTCTTGTTAAACACATGAACCCAGACATTATGCTGTTTGCTAAAAATTGAGAATGTTATTTGGAAAAACTCCAACCCCAACCCTAATTCTAACCCTAATCCAAATCCCAACCCCAATCCCGATCCCACCTCATTCCTAACCCTATAAAAACTAATAAAATTTATTTTAAAAAATCTTTAAGTCACCAACGTGGAGACACTGTGCTGAAAGGTATCTTTAAAAGCATGGCCACCTTTTTTACTACCTAGCAGTAGGATTCTGTTAAAGCCAATTTAAATATGGCACCAAACTAATCCAAGGAGAGAAGCAACCTAGAACTGAGAAGAAATTTCTTGACAGAACAATTAATCAGTGGAATGACTTATCTCCAGAAATTGTGGGTGCTCCAGCATTGGAGGTTTTTAAAAAGAGATTGGCCACCTTTTGTCTGAAATGGTATTCCTGCTTCCTAGTCCAAACAGGGGTTTGGACTAGAAGACCTCCAAGGTCTGCTCCAACTCTGTTATTCTGTTATTCTGCCTTGTCTGGGCTTGGAAGCTAACGCAGGGTCAGGCCCAGGATAGGAGGTTTCCAAAGAATAGCAGAGCTTAGACTAGATGAAAAACTCAAAAGTTCATCTCATAAGAAAACAGTTTGAAGTTGCAATCTGTATTGTTGACAAGAAAGCTCCATAGATCACCATGAAGTCACCACATCTGCAGAGGACTGAGTATCATTTAAAGTTCTTCAAAATGGGGAAACATTCACTCTCCATTTTATTAAGAGTTCTTTCCCTGATTTGGTTTTTAAATGATTTGCACATTAAGGTACAAATTACTCTCATTCTACTTGAGTTGTAAACTTTCACCAGTTTGAACAAACCTGTCTAACTGTTCCTGAAATCTGGAAGGTCCTGGTAGTTGGGAGAAGGCAAGAATGGGTTAGTTTCTCGTGCACCTGATTTCCTCTCACTTCCCAGTCACATACTGTTCACAGATTCATTCAGATACAGTTCACTGTTTAGTTGTGTGTGGTGTGTAGTAACTGCGAATGTCTGCAGTTAAACACAAGAGTGATGTTAGGAAGGGGGTATTGCAAAGAAGCAACAAATCATCTTGATGTAGATGAAAACAGAGATTATAGGGAGAGAAGAACATGGCATCTTTTGCCTCCTATTAACACCAACTGAGAAGTGCCACAGAGGAAGGAAGTGAACCAGGATAGCACAATGCTCCCCACTCTCAATTCCCAAAGCTGCTCCAGAAGGTTACCATGGTCCATGGTATTGAAAGCCGCCAAGAGGTCAAGTAGAACAAAGATGGATGTACTATCCCTATCCCGCTCCTGTCAGAGATCATCAAAAAGTGTGATCAATGCCATTTCTGTCCCATATCCAGGCCTGAATCCTGACTGGTAGGGGTCTAGGTAATCTGTTTCATCCAGAAACCTCTGGAGCTGCCATGCAACCACCTCTTCAACAACTTTCCCCCAAAAGAGAAGATTGGAGACAGGTCGGAAATTATCCAGCAATGACTTCTTGAGAAGAGGGCAGACCACAGCCTCCTTAAATTGCTGAGAGGGAGTATCACCTTCTATAAAGAAGCATTAATCACTGCCAGAGTCCACCTGCCTGTCATCTACCAGAAAGCTTTCACAATCCAGGAGGGACATGGGTCTAAAACACAGATGCTTGCGCCCATACTCCCTAGGGTCCTGTCCACATCCTCGGGAGTAGCAGGGTTAAACTGTTCCCAGATAACAGGGCAAGAGCCTTCTTCAGAGGGCTTCACCAGACCAGCAACCACGCCAGCATCTAACTGGGAATGAAGTCGAGCAGTTTTGTCTTCCAGAAAATCTGCAAATTCCTCAGCGCACCCCTTCAGGTAGACTTCAGTCTCCTCCTTCCCCAGGAGAAGACGGCTCTCCTTAAAGAGGACCGCTGGTCGATTATCTGCAGATGCAATTAGTATGAAGAAGTATTTACACTTCACCTCACGAATCACTACATCGTAGACCTTAATAGCAGCTCTTACCCATGTTCAAGCAATTGTCATTGTCAAACAACTTCAAATTGTTTGATTTTCTTCCATAGTTCACTCTAAAACAAGCACTCTAAAAGAAGTTAGCATCATTTCATAAGTGCCTCCTTAACCCATTTCTTCAGTTTGCCCCAAATTAATTGTATATGCCAGATGGTGATTATTTACACACTTACATTTTTTTCTGTCTACTATAATCCTGGAAACTGGTAATTTTTCCATTGTGGATATTGAGCTTTATTTAAGATATGTTTTAGTGGGAAAAGACTGTTTATGAGCTATTCAAAACAATGTATCAGTTATGAAGGCCATTCAGCTGCTATATTTCCATTTAGCGTTTGGAAGATTGTGGGGAAGTTAGAAAATTTCTCTTTTTAAAAAAAATACTAATCTCTCCCGTGACAATTTTGAGTCCTTAATGGTACGTTGACTCTCTGTAACATATGTCCTTTTTCAGTTACAAATAGTGTACTCATCTAATAAATGAAGTTGATGTTTAACAGAAAAGTACAATGAAACATAATTGATATAGAAGAAAAGGGAAAATACTAAATTCCTCTACATGTCCGGAATTAAAGAAAAAATATATTTATTTTGAAATAATTCTTAATTGAAATACTGGTTTTATACACCATTGCAAAGTGCTATTTGCATAATTGTGTGTTTTTAAAATTAGATATACTTGGTTTTGTTCACACTATTTGCTAAAGTATACAGCATTTCCAGAAGGCTTCTTGTATCGCAGACATGTCAAACACAAGGCCCGGGGGCCGGATCCGGCCCGCGAAGAGGTTTCATGTGGCCCGCGAAGCCATCCTGGAAAGAGTGAGGGAACGGCCCCCACTGCCTTGGCCCTGGCCCAGAGACCCTCCTTCTGCCAGAGACCCTCAGATCTGTCCCACTCCTGCCCAGGCCCCCATAGGCATCCTTGATGCGAACGATGTAGAGCTGGCCATGCCCACCCAGTAGGCCATATGCACTCTAGCCACGCCCACCCAGTAGGCCACACCCACCTGGCCCCCTGAGGGCAACCGCAATGCTGATGCGGCCCTCAATGAAATTGAGTTTGACACCCCTGTTGTATCGTCTCTGCTGCATTAGGAAAATGAGAGGTGAGGTCTAATCTAGAAAAATTTATCCATCCTGAATTAACTCTCCTCCCCAAACATGCTAGAATTGAATATAGTGCATGAACCTCATCAAAGACTGCCTTATCAATGGGAGGGCAGAACTTTGTATCTCTCTCTAAACCTGAAGCGGTAAAAGAGAAAGTAAAGAAGACCGTACATCTATTCCCAAACCAATGTTTCCCAAGCCTACCTTCTGATACCAAATACTATTGCTGTTGGTTGGAGAATGTGATAATGGTGGCTCTGTTCACTGATAGATTTTGCTTTGCTCTGCTCATGCAAGCGCTTATTGTGGTCCATTCTGAAGAACACAAATTATTCTTTGTTTGTCCAGTCATATGGTTACCTGAACAGCGCTATATATTTGCATCTGTTGTGCTGTCGATTTCATTTCTTTAAAAAACACAAGATAGGAGAACATCATAGTGTACATAATTCCTTTTTTCTTTTTGTATGTTCCCCCTGGGAAAGTGTAGTTAAGCCATGTATGACTAAAAGTGAGATTTAATTTCTGCACTGAAACAGCACACATTTGAACTTTTAAAATTAAGACGGTTAAGCAGTTGCTCTTCCATCTGAAATGACATAGGGAGGGAATATACTCTGCAAGAAAAAAGAAGAAAACAGACTGTATTTCATGTGGTGTTATCACATTAATCATTAAATATTATGCTGCTTTCAGGCATTGGACTGTGGACTAATAAAGCAAAACAGCTTCACTGCTTGAATTTATTCAATATGGTCGAAAGACAATAAATCTCTATTGGGCACAGGCCATTCTACTTAGTTCAGGTGATTGTGGGCAATGAATTTCTTGTCTGTTCAGCACTGGGTGTGTCCTGATTTCCTTGCGTGTTAAGCTGCATTTCATTATTCACTCTGCCAATACATTTCATAAATGTAAAAGTGTTTGTCTCTTGGTGTTGGTTAAAGAATCAAATAAAATATGTATCCCCTCAGCTCTTTCATAGGTTTCATATCCTGTAATAATCAAATGGCTCTAAACACTGGCTTATTAGCAATAGGCAACACAAAGCTATTGCTTAATTCCTTTATGTTTGCCTTCCGTCAGGGAAGCCTGAGCAAAACAAGAAACTTGCAGCACAGGTTTGTTTAGTGGTATGCCCATATCTGAATTCCTGGTTCACTGGTTTCCTAACAAACCAGAATTTGATGACATTATTTGTTCTTTGCTTTTGGTTCCTGGTTTGCTGGATAATAGCAGGTTGGAAACGCCAGTTTGAATAAAGTAGTAAGCAAACTAGCCATGGAGTCTTGCCAGCTTAGCAAGAAGCAAGCAAGGACAATTAGATTATGTTCATTCAAACTCTTGTTAAATCTTAAGCCAGAATTCTATCTTTCTTCTCAGTGTTATATACAAGAATCTGAATATTTATTTTTTTAAAAAAAACTTTCTTAGAAATTTTAATATGTCACTTCTAAAAACACTGATAAATGTTATTTGCCAAGTAGAAAAAACAACGTCATCATTCCTGTCATTTTGGTAGAACACAGTGGCTTTTTTTTGTGGCCTAGCTGAAGTAATTGTATATAGTGCAGGAGAAATCACTCGGTTCAGAATATCCATAGGAGTGACTAAACCCTAATGTCACTTAATTAAGTACAGATAGTCCTCGACTTACAACCACAATTGAGCCCCAAATTTTTGTTGCTAAGGGAGACAAATGAATTTTGCCCCATTTTACGACCTTTCTTGCCACAGTTGTTAAGTGAATCTCTGCAGTTCTTAAGTTAATAACACTGTTGTTAAGTGAATCTGGCTTCCCTGTTGCTTCTCAGAAGGTTGCAAAAGGTGATCACATGATTCCGGGACACTGCAACGGTCATAAATATGAATCAGTTACCAAGCACCTGAATTTTGATCACATGGCCAAGGAGATGCTACAATGGTCGCAAGTGTGAAACACAGTCATAAGCCACTTTTTTGTGCCATTGTAACTTCAAATGGTCACTAAATGAACCGTTGTAAGTCGTGGACTATCTGTACTGTAGGATTTTCAATGTTGGGGCATGTACATAACAAAACAATATTTCTCTTTAATATCATCTTAGATGATAACTATCATTACATTATGTGGGCTGTGACTTACATATAAATTGTATGATAAAGGATTTCATTTTCTCTGTTTGGAATTTTTCTATCTTCAGATTCTGATATTGTAACGTGTGTAATTATAAGCACCTTTGTGCAGTATGCCTTCCTATATGTATCTTTTCCCCACCTTAAAAGAGCCATATTTCTTTATCCAGTGATTATTTTGATTGCCCTTTATAGACTTTTTTCATTTCTCAAATTATGGAGATGCTGCTGCTATATTATTTCTGTGTGCATCCTTTTGCACAATGTGCCTTATGGATTTATCCTAAGCATTGTATTGTTTTTTAGGAATAGAATGAGGGCACGCTAGGTAGGCATATCCAGCATGGATAGTTTTGTATCCTTTTTTTCTTTCTAAAATGGATTATCTGTGTACCGTGTGGTATTCTTGGTGGTTGCCCAAGAAATTGAATAAATGAGGATGTCAATGTGTTCTTATTAAATTCCTTTATTAAAACATGGTTGGATATACATGCATTTCTTAATTTTGAAATAAAACTATTTTCACTACCTAAGTAGTATACAGTAATGATAACTTTATTGTCACTTTGAATGTACACCAATCGGCATACATCAAAATGAAATTTCGTTGCATACAGCTCTCAAAGGGTCACCACCTCCGATATATACTCCTTGTTCGGGGCCCGCTCAAATTTCACATCGTCCATTTTAGTCTCTAGGGAGTGAACGATGGCAAACAGGACAGATGGAAATGGGGCTCCATGTGGATTAGCCCTCAAATTCGCTTGTATTCTGACAACCTCGCCTTCTTTCCTTTTTCTGATCCTGACTCTTCCACCTTTTCCTTTAAGAGGCCTTGCTTCTTTTCACCCCTGGAACCGCCACCACCAACTCCTCCAAAAGCCTCTCTCTCTCTTCCTCTGGGCCTGCCGACAGCCTCATCCAGTTCCTTTGCTCCATAAGCTCCAGGTCCTCTCCTCCTCTGCCTCCTCTGGAAACAGCCCTGATTTGCAATAGTATAAGAACATTGTAGCAGATGGTTGGAAATAATCTGAGATAATTTAAAGAAAAGAGCACACATGTCAAGGAGTCTCATAATGGCTAGGATCTGGACAGAAACAGCAATATTATGGGTATTTTAAACATAATATATATTTGGCATAATACTGCATTTTCTTGGAAACAGCATGAGAGAGTGACACCTACTGACTAGCAAGTATGAATAAAAATACTGAGCTAAATGAACTTTTTCTGCTGATCTCCTGAATTGTGGCATATGGAATAAGTGCATGATTTAACAAGAAAACTTGCAAATGAATGTGTTATATGTTAACAGAAGGAGTAGAAGAATCATGGAACAATGTTAGTAGAATAGGAATTATAGTTCTTAATTCATATTTTAATTTAACTGATGAAACTATATATGTGTGCATGTGCTCCATAATTCTAAATCAGCAGAGATACTAGCTCTGATCCTCATAATTTCAGTCTACATTTTATTTAATACGTATGCATATTGCTGAGAGAGCAAGGGGAGGAATAAATGCAAGCAAATGAAGCTACTGTATATGCTTCACAGGAAAGAGAAGGGCTTAGTACTCTGTTTTTTTAAAAAAGACATGGAGTGAAATAGCTTGGAGAAAGGAACAAACTAAATTCAGATGTCTCCTTCCTATTTGTTACATGTATCAAATGAAATATTTGACTTGCTACTATACATGTCCTACAAGTGTTTCTGCAAGACAAGTTACACAACTCCATGCACAGGATCATTTCAGGAGGTGTCAAGATAGTGGGTGTGATCATGCAATCAAAATTTCTAGGCAAGGCTTTGTAGTGTTTCCACTCAGTGTTTAGAAAGGTAGCTTTTTCTGCAGTTGTATGTTGTGAAATGGATTGCTTCTTGTGCCCCATTGTATCTCATTCAAATGTGATTTAGGGATTTAAGAATGTGAATATTTATGGGAGAAAAAGATAGAGCCATTAATAATAGTGGAAAAATGTGACCAGATTTGAAACAGAATTTATTTGTGCTTTCTTAATTTTTATTTTTACTCAGTATACTTTTTGACTTAACATCATTGTCTGTTCTTTCTTCTATAGGTGACTGCTGAGCTGTGAATTATGGCTCCCTTTTTACGAATATCATTCAACTCTTTTGAGTTAGGGCCAGTCCAGAATCAGGGAGATCAACTGCAGCCTTTCTGCGCAATAAAAATGAAAGAGGCTTTGACTACAGGTAAAATAAAATCATTTTGACTGTGTTTATAAGTGGATCTCTTCTGAAATAGTCTGAGAAAACTACAGTTCAATCCTGTGCATAATTACTTAAAAGTAACTGTCTCTGAGTTATTAGTAAGATATTGTTTAACTGTCAAATACAGCTGGTGGGTCAAAACTAGTAAGACATTTCTAATATAAGAGCTGGATTTCTTTTAGCAGTATTCAGGTTAGAGGCATGGGTTGGAACTTGTTCTGTTATTTTAAATCAGAAGCTGGTTTATTTGTTTATATTTAAGCTGTTTTATTTATTTGTCAAATTTAGAAACTGCTCTAATTTGCCAAATTTACTCTGCTCCCTCAGAGTAAAAATGCCAATTTCACTATTATTTGGAACAGCAATAATAAATTTGTATTATCTGAATTAATGAACATTTACCTTTCATCAAAAAAATCATACCTTAAGTGTTGTCCAGCAAGTAAAACAAGTTGGCATTTTATTTTTTATGGAAAAGAGACAATTATGTGCAGAGGAATGTAGCACCTACCCACCTACCCTCAAAAATTAATTGGTTTCTTTATTTGTATATGTTGCCCATTTGCCAAGTGACTCTGGGCAGCCAACAAGGACTAACTCATAACTTAGCCCAGCTGTGTATTGTTACCAAAGGTAATCTAAATTCTTTTTACCACCAGCATCACAAAACATGCTTTGTGCATCAACCTTCCTCTTAAAAGCCCAGAGCATTAGAGAAAGCAAATCTATTTTATGATTGCCATTTATTCTCATTACTCATTAAAGGGAAAGGGAAACCAAACTGCTATTAAGCTGCTTTATGACTTATCTAATTTCCCATGCAGGCGAGAAAAGAAAGTTGCTATTTGCAATGACTTGCTGAGACATCTTGGAAAAAATCTTTTTTAAGTCTCCCATTAAAATTCTCCCTACCAACCAAAGAAGTCAGGGAAGCGAAGAGTAAGATCACACACTGTGTGAAGGCATAATTTGGCTTGTTTGGCTTTCATTTTTAATGAAAACCCGCCCCGCCCCCTCAATCTTTAACCATTTTAGGCTTGTGAATACATTTAGGTTTATTAATCTATAGCATGTGTACTCCCAACAAAATAGTCACCAGGGTCAACTAGCCCAAATATAAAATGGCCATTTAGCAGAAGGCATCATGATGTTTCTCTAGCCATCCAGGATGTTCTTTACCATTTCACTGTTGTTGTCTTATTTTCTGGCTAAGATTCCAAACAAAGTGGTACCTAAGGGGCTTTTTTTTTTGAAGCATGCCTTTCAGACTTACGAAGAATTTAAAGTCCTTCTCATCTTTTCTTGAGGTTCTCAGGTGGCTTCTCACTCTTCTTTTAAAATTAATGTTAATTATTTTTTTAAACAAAAAATTAAAGGCTGTTTTCAGGGCCAGTGTCTGGTAGACAACTGAGGTGCTGTCTGTAGGTATACTGGCAACCCTACCAACTATATTGGTTATGTAAGGTTTATTTATTCATTCTGTGTACAACTCCAAGAAGATCTGAAGTATCTGCAGAGAGTAAGGAAGATGAGCTTGATAGAAATAACGAACAGGGATCCCATTGCTGAAGTTCATTTTTCTTCCCATAATTTTCTTGTCAAATCAGCCTGAATATTGTCAGTTTGGAACTTTAAGCCTTTAGGTGTGGGGATGGGACAGTTTACCTCTTGTTTCCTTTCCCATTTAAAACATACCAAAAAGAAAAAAGAAAAGAATTCGGCACCTTCTTTCTAGTTATCGTAATAGTGAATGGTTTCTAAAGCCAAGGAAACTTCCTTGTGTATTAGATTCTATTTTAGGTGAAATTAAACTTTTATCTTAGGCAGGGCAGATTCTAGACCAGACATGTCAAACACAAGGCCCGGGGGCCCGATCCGGCCCATGAAGTGGTTTCATGTGGCCCCCGAAGCCATCCTGGAAACAGTGAGGGAACGGCCTCCGCTGCCTTGGTCCTGGCCCAGAGACCCTCCTTCTGCCAGAGACCCCCAGATCTGTCCCACTCCTGCCCAGGCCCCCATAGGCACCCTTGATGCCAATGATGTAGAGCTGGCCATGCCCACCCAGTAGGCCATATGCACTCCAGCCACTCCCACCCAGTAGGCTGCACCCACCCTGGCCATACCCACCAGCCCCCCCGAGGGCAACCACAATGCTGATGTGGCCCTCAGTGAAATTGAGTTTGACACCCCTGTTCTAGAACCTATGATTTTATAGGTGTCCACGTAATCTTGCCGACTTTTGTCAAATTGATAAAAATTGCATCACAAATTTTGCCATTTTGCCAATGTTTGTACAAAAGAGGTGAGTCTAATTGCACAGTATTTCTTCTATCATTCTATTTCCCTTAATACCAGCACCAGCACCTTGGCTGCTGCTGAATATTTTCTTTTTCATATAGCCTAGACGTATCATTGCCCTTTCCCACTCGTGTCTAGAACATTAAAATCCCACTTAGCCATATATATATATACACACACACACACACACAATACACATTCATGTTTCATTAATTCCATCACATCAACAACAAACAATGTTTCTGTATTTGTTCTGAAATGGAAAAAGCATTTACATATAAAATTATAATTTAAGAGTGTAGTTCAAGGATACATTAAGTATTTTGAAACAGTGCATGCATAAGCTATTCAACAAAATGGATGCATTTGAACATTTGAATATTTTATGAATTCAGGATCATGATACATCTATAGTGTATGTCACTATATTCAGTATTTTTAATTCTTTATGCATTAATACTTGAGCCATTAATAGTTGATGCTTTATTGTGCTTGTGTTCAGATCTAATAAAATAATTCCTCAGATGTTTAGAAGAGATGCAGTTATTATCTTAAACACTACAGTGGCAAATAATATACTTGAGGCCTCCTTTCAGAAATATAAAGTGCATTTGGAGTTCAAGGATTCCTTTTTAGTTTAGAAACATAAATGATTTCATGCTGTGCCAAATCAGTGCATTTTAAGCTGTACCAATACAGTGAGAAAATGCAGTATCGTGCAATGGAATAGTCTATGATTTATGAATATAGAAGGACCATTATATTTATCTAATAATTTTGATTAATGTTATTTCATCCATATCAATGCCACTTATTCAATTTGACCCCTTCATGGATTTCTGCCTTGTCGTGGCGAAGGGGCTTGCGTAATTCAATGAAGCTATGAGCAATGCCGTGCAGGGCCACCCAAGATGGACAGGTCATAGCAGAGAGTTCTGACAAAACGTGATCCACTGGAGAAGGAAATGGCAACCCACTCCAGTATCTTTGCCATGAAAACCCTATGGACAGTATCAAAAGGCAAAATGATATGACGCTGAAAGATGAGCCCCTCAGGTCGGAAGGCATCCAATATGCTACTGGGGAAGAGCAGAGGGCTAGTACTAGTAGCGCCAGAAAGAATGAAGCAACTGGGCCAAAGCCGAAAGGACTGGTGTGGATGTATCTGGTGGTGAAAGGAAAGTCCGGTGCTGTAAAGATTTTTTCTCCATAGGAACCTGGAATGTAAGATCCATTCAATTTGATCTTAAAACAATTCATGATAAACAGAGTAAAATGCAGCAACAAAACAATACAAATTGTCTTCATTTAAATGATAGATGGAAAAGGGAAAACAAAATAGGATCTCTCATGTAACATGTTACATATTACCCATGGTATTTTCCTACTAAGCTGCACATTATTTTGTAACTCATATTTGGGCTAGAGTCAGCAAAGAATGAAAGCAATTGTTTTCCAGTGTGGTCATGGAAATCTAAGCAAACAGAAGAAAAATACAAGCATACCTAAGAAAGAGAATTACATTGGAGTGATTCAGACATTAAATAAGACATTTTTCTTTGAAGTTCTTTTTTTTTTGCAAAAGAGCTTTTACCCCAGTAACTAATTCAAGTCATCATATTCTTGCATAAATGTAGCTAAAATTATACCACTTATTCATTATAAAGAAGGGGGATATTCAGTGAAAACTTGATAAACCTTGAGAAACAGATTGTTTAAAAATCTTTTGGAAAAAGGAGTGTGTGTGTGTGTGTTCCTTTTTCCAAAAGATTTTATAGTTTAAGATCAGAAAGTAAGTAGTGACTGAATAAAAAAGTGAGTACAGTACAAGAGAAGTACTATACACTGAAGGTGCATGGTGTTAAATGAATGAGAATCCAAGCAAAATGAATGCCTGAAGGGAGAATAAATGGGTTGAGAGAAAGGATGAGAAAATTGTGGTTGGAATTGAAAAGATCCTCTAAAGAATGATGACAACATATGAAACTATAGTTAATAGCTTCATGTAAATTAGATTTAGCTATATATCATTTTATTTTCTAATGCCTTGATTTCTTTGTTTTACCATTTCTTACTTCTTCAATTCTTGACCTGGCCACAGTGAAGGTACCAATACAAAATTAATATGAATCGATATTGATTGTAAGATTTATAATTTCCTTAAAGTTATTGAAATATTTTTCCCTTTCCTTAATTAATAAATTGACCATATATAGTTTCAATATATGATAAACTACAGAGCTTTTCTTGTCAATCTGTCATCCATACATTTTTGTGGTATTTACAGAGAGAGGAAAAACTTTGATTCAGAAGAAGCCCACTATGTATCCTGACTGGAAAACGTCCTTTGATGCTCACATCTATGAAGGACGTGTGATTCAGATTGTTCTCATGAAGGCCGCAGAAGAGCCACTGTCTGAAGTGACTGTAGGTGTATCTGTTTTGGCTGAAAGATGTAAGAAAGGCAATGGAAAAGCAGAGTTTTGGGTGTGTATTTATTTATGAGATCAATTATTTTTGTTATTACATTTGGACCACTAGAGTTCAAAAGCAGGATATCCAAAAGACATCTGGTTTCCAAGAAACTTACTTATTTAGCCTCCTACAGCCTTCAGAGACAACTGGAGATACCATAGTGCTTTCTTTGTGAGGTGATCTTCTGTAGGTAATGTCCTCCTTGGAGACATTGGCCTTATAGTAATGTTACTAAGGCTTAGACACCAGTTTGCTTTAGAGAATGTTTTCTGGAATACATTTCCTTTTATAAAACAATGGTATTATTTTCAGCCTCAAGAACTGTAAGTTGTATTGGGCTTCACCTCTCAGAATTCTTGAAGTCCACATGTCGTAAAGTTGTTGAGGTTGAGAAACACTGCTCTCAGCAATCACTTGGGCCATTTTTAATTCTCTGTAGAAAGATTATTTTAGAGTTTTACCAAAACTTGCAAGTAATTCAAATGTTTCTTCCTTTTTAGCTTGATTTACAACCTCAAGGAAAAGTACTCATGGCTGTACAATATTTTCTAGAAGATGGCGGTAAGAAAGCTAAACCTTTACTAAAGATAAATTCAGTAAAGGATCTTTGTACAGTATTTAGTACTGCACATTCTAACTGCAGCAAGACTAGCCTATGCTCAGAAATGGAAGGGAAAAGAAATCCTCACCAAAGAAGAAGTAATAAATAAAATCCTCTCCTGCGCTGAAATGGATAGGTTAACATTAGA
Organism: Vipera berus; assembly: GCF_964194415.1. Lineage (NCBI taxonomy): Eukaryota > Metazoa > Chordata > Lepidosauria > Squamata > Viperidae > Vipera > Vipera berus. The sequence continues at coordinate 224,939,884 of NC_138203.1, forward strand.
GCTTAAAAATAAAACCGAAACAGATTATTACTAAATTTGGAATGAAGTGTATAAATGGCTAAAGTCAAGGAGGAATGCTGGGACGAATGTAGATTGATAAGTTGATAAGTTTTTTCTCTATAAGATAGAATTGAAAGTTATCTAATCACAATGTACATGATCGAAAGAATGCTTACTAGAGACTTCATAGATTCTATATGTATATTTTGTTATAATGTAAAGAAACCTTTTTCTTTTCACAAGGTAATACTAATAGTATTGTTTAAACCAGGGAAGTTGTATCATGTCCACTGTGTTTTTTCGTTTTTAACTGTATATTAAAAAAATTGAGAAAAAAGAAAAAATAGCAAGCTAAACCTTCCAATATATACAGTAGTTAAAACTGCTTTGAAATATAATGACCCTAGTCCAAATCTGTCTGGATTTTTCCTGTATATTTTGAAGAGAAAATTTACTGTTAGGGATCAGCCTAAATACCTTGAACAGACTGAATCTCACCTAAAGCACAGGGATTATCTGAAATGAGTGCACTGGTAGGAAGGGTAGTTTGGGAGGCACTGTTGCAGACTATATCAGCTGATGTGGAGTGTGAGATTGTTTGCCATCTCAACACAATAGATGAGTACTCCTTTAAGTGCAGTCATTGAAATGGAGTAATTACGAGTAAAAAATGAACAATTAAAAGTTCAGCTTTTTCAGTTCACCATGCAAATTGCACATTTGCAGCTGACTCCAGCATCTTATCATCAATGCTCTGTAGCAGTGCCTAAAAAATTTGATGGAGCTCTTGGTCAGGCCACCAGATTTTTTGGCCCAACAAAGCCACCCAGAGTCACTTGCTTGAAATGGGTGGCTATAGAAATTTAATTAATTAAGTGACCTATGTGCAAGTCTCTGCTATCCAGATCTCAGATGCAGGGACTTCCAATCACATCTCTTCAGGCTGTACTATCCAGGCAAATAGGTAGAACTAGACTCAATTATCTCCAGAAGAAAAGGTTAAATACAGGAGTTCAGGAGCTTGTTTATATTGTGAGAGCCCAGGACATGTCTAGAAAAAGACTAGGGAACCATAACCTCTCTAGCCCCAACTCAAACTATAATGCCTAGTCAACATTTCATCTTGCCTTTAAAGATTCACATCCCTGGATGCTCTGTTCTCTGGACTCATAGCATGATTGATTCTGTACATACCAGTAATTTCATTTGCAGAGACTTGACAGAATTCCAAAACATTCAGGTTCTTGTGTTTGTAAAGAGAATTGATGGGCGATCCTATCTGCACCATGGATTTGGCTAACGATTTAATGGTAATGGAGATGATGTGTTGGTTGAGAGCCAATATGTTTTTTAGTATATGGAAAAAAACAGACTCAGTCCAGGATGAAATGCTCCAAAGAATTTTATTGAATGAACATTAAGAGAATCACAGAGAGATTGTTAGACCGATCCATATCCTTTTAGCTTGCTAAGATCCCCAAATTTGAAGGGCAGCAGATGGATGTGCTGGAATCAACAGATAATTGTATAGTACACTTCTAAGATTTTGTGTTTATGCAATATTTTCAAGCATCATCTGGGGGCTTTCAATTCTTTTTTTATACTTTTCTTATAAGGCAATATCTATAAAGAGAACACCTGAGATGTTTTTGTGGCACACTTTATCAACAACTTAGTCATAATTCAGATATTATCCCATTGCCAAACTGCATCTCTAGCAGACAATACCCAAAGATGATTTGCTGACATATATTGTCAATGACTTGAAAGTTCAAATAATTGACTTTTGTTATTAATATTTTTATGGGAAATTTTATGGCTGATATGCAACCACTACACCCAACATGTTAGATTAGAAAATCCATATTGTATTCTTTATCTTAATCGTTACTAGTAAGAATATAGATAAAAGGCTCAAAGGAAAAAGTGATTTATAATACAGCATTGCAAATTGCATCAGCTGGCTCAGTAATTGTTTCTCCACAGGTATATCTGCACTACCTGCTTGCCAGTCTCCCACTATGCCAAAACACATGTAGAGAAACTAGAATTCAATCTGGACTCTGTTTGTCATTTCCCAGTGATTTAGGCATTGCATGGCTTCACAATTATAGCCTTCAAATCATCCAGTCACAAAGAATGACTTCCTATCTTTTTATCATATGATATTTCGATAGATGGTTAAAAATTTCTTTCAAAATATATTTATGCTAAGAAGATATTTCTAAGTATCAGACATCAAACAATGACTAGCCTGATCTCAGAAACCCATAGAAAATGCCAAATGGAAGCAGGGCAATTACATCACTTTATATATTTGCCATCCCAGCAAGGGTTCTTCTCTAGAGCCAAATTTAATATTTTATTTTCATCAGTTCCATATGAAAAATCTGACATACCGTGTTTCCCTGAAAGTAAGACCCAGTCAAATAGTAAGCCCTAGCTTGATTTTTGGGGGTGGGCCTAATATAAGGCTCCCCCAAAAGTAAGCCCTAGTTTGGGGCAGAGGTGTGTGGGGGGGTGAAACTTACCAGTAGGGCTGCCGCAGCCAGGCCTCCCATGCCATCACAGTTGCTCATAGCAGGACACCATGTGGTGCTTTGGACCGGCCCAAAGCACCATGCAGCATCCTGCTGCGAGGAATGGCAACGGTGTGGGAGGCCTGGCAGCAGCAGCCCTACCAATAAACTAAGCCGGCAGGCAGGCCGCGTGCCCTTTCTATGCCAGGCCAGCCCCTGCAGCCCCAGGGCGGCCATGCTGGGCAGTGGCCAGGCCAACCAAAGTGGCAGGTGGACTGGTGGAGGCTCAGAGAGGGAGGGTAGTGAAGCGGGCAGGCGGGGCACATGTCCTTCCCATGCCAGGCTAGCCCCTGCATCCCCAGGCAGCTATGCTGGGCAGCAGCGGGAAGGGCACTGAGGTTGGGCAGGCAAGCCGACACTCTTCCAGCCAAAGCTTGGGGCCTTTGCCCCGGGGATCTGGGGAGGCTGCCTGCCTGGCCTAGCTGGGCCTGTCCTGCCTGAGTGGCAGAGGTTTGGGGAGGGAGGGTGGTGAAGCAGGCAGGCAGGTTGTGTGCCCTTCCCATGCTAAGCCAGTCCCTGCAGTCCCTTACCTGCCTTCCAGATCCGTGCCGCATATCCTTCATGATCCACCGCTGCCGCATGCAGGGAAACAAAAGAAGTTGGGGGGCGAAGGTCAATCAATTCCAGCTTCACAAGATCTTTTTTGTGTGTGAAAAGTTGGAATTGGCCTGCTGCCCCCACCTCAGCGCCCTTCCCACCACCTCCCAGCACGGCTGCCCCAGGACTGCAGGGGCTCGCCTGGTATGGGAAAGGCACACGTCCCACCAGTACCATACCTGGTCCACCACCATGCTCTCAACCCCGCATTGCTTCTCCACCCCAAGCACAGGCCCCACCCCACCCCCGCGCACTCGCAGCCTACTGGTACTGGCAAAAAGTAAGCCTTTTCCAAAAGTAAATCAGAGCCCAAAAGAAAGTAAGACTAGGTCTTACTTTTGGGGAAACAAGTTCTTATACCTTGTTGAACCTATCTCTACTGTAAGATTAATTCTTCATGTGTTGAAATAACTGAAAAAAAAATCCTCCTTATTACTTCATGCTCCATGTTGCTCTGATGAATTTTATATGAACCTTCTCCTCTTAGGTAAGATAACTGCAATCAGTCTTGCCAAATTTTGTACAGCAGAAGTTAACATCAATAAATAACTGATGTTTGAATTTCTTATTTTTAAAGATAGTATTCATAATGCTGGTATTCAGTTATTTTGTTCTGATCAGTTTCTTGTTCTTGATTTTTGATCACAACAAGCATATATCAGTACTGAGGCACATTTTGGAAGGAAAAACTGGAAATCACCTTTCCTTTTTGATGCTTTAAACTGAATAGGCATTCCTGAGCATAATTTTGCAGCCCATCGAAACAGTCCAAGGTCTCCTCTGCAAGTCCTTTGATAAGAATGTGAGCTAGTTCACTTCAGCCTATTTTCCAACTTGGATTGAAAATGCTGGTGTCCCTAGGCAGAGCAAAAATGCATTCCTTGCCCTTCTCTTCCCTGTTGTTAGCAGCCTCTGTTCGAAAAGAGGATATTCCTGTGTGCCTCAAGATTCAGCTTCTCTAGCTCAACAACTTATTTCCCGTGCTAAGAGAGCCAGTTCTCTCTCTGGGTGACCATGACTTTGTGGAAAGCAGACGCAAAGTTTCTGATATTGCTTCATTGTTCCTTCACTGATTTTAAGTTCATGAAAGGCAGAGCGTTGTGATCTTAGGGATTCCAGCTAAGTGCTTGGGAGGAATATTTGGCCCTTATCACAATAATTGGCTCGAAGAAGGAGAACAGAATACAACAAAGTACATTACATAGTTAGCATACAAATAGAGCATCTCAAGGTGGCAACCAATCTGATTTGGAACTGCAGTAATAGCTTTCCTAGAAGCGCCCAGTTGATGTCTCCTTATTCAGCCCATAAACATACTATATTGTATGTTATGTCTTGGATAGAATGAGTCTCATATGACTAATATTAATTACTTGTAAGATGTCAAGATCATTTCCTTTCTATTCTAAAATAATTGTGGGAGGACCTGATCAGATTAGGAATCTTACGTAAGTATAGTTCAAAGGGAAATGACCAGACTTTTAATTTTTATTCTTTATTCCTCTTGTTTTAGTAGATTACTTTGTAGTAATTTAAATAGCAAATAAATCAGACCAATCACCAAAAGGTGATTTCTGGTAAACACCTCCAGTTTTTCTTTCCTAAATCTGCCACAGCACTGATGTATGTTTGTTATGATCAAAAATCAAGAACAAGACTGGGATCATGATAATAGGCAGCGATTTTAAAGCCCTTTCATAGGATTTATCTAGTACGGTTTGAAGTCTATTGTTATATTCATTATTCCTGTGTTTTTTTCCAAAATATATACTGTAAGTAAAGCACATTTTGCATCATCTTGATTATCATAATGTAGCATTTTGGCTTTGCTCCTAGTTTTAAACATATTTATTAGATTCAGTGGCAAATGTATTTTTTAGGGTTGCAATCTGAGCTATTAGAATAATTTTCCACAATGAAAATAAGATGCTTAGGCTGCTGTTTCAGTGCTTTAGAATTCAAGTCCCAGAAAAAGCAGCTGTTCCATTCACTTTGAAAGACAGTGAGCACTAAAGATGACTAATGCATATAAACAACAATAGTTTTGAAGTAGCAATGCTCTTTTTAGTGTAAGGCTAATCAAGCTGATTCCAACTTTAAATTTTCCACAAACAAAAGAAAGTAGCACTTTTGTTGAAAGAATATGGAATTTAGGAAAAAAGATTGTTCTCCTGTTCTGAAACTTAGCTATAATTTCATATACACAAACTCACATACCCTGTGAAATCTCTTGGAATAGATTATAGGTAGTCCTCAGCTTACAACCACAATAGAACCCCAAATTTCTAATGCTAAGCGAGACAATTGTTAAATGAATTTTGCCCCATTTTATGACCTTTCTTGCCACAGATGTTAAGTGAATCTGGCTTCTCCAGTGACTTTGCTTGTCAGAAGATCGCCAGAGATCACATCACCCCGGGATACTGCAACCGTCATAAATATGAACCAGTTGCCAAGCATCCAAATGCTGATCATGTGTCCATGGGGATGCTGCAATGGTTGTGTGAAAAAAGCTCTGCTGCCTGGCTGAAAATTCTGGGAATGCTGTTATATCTAGAGGACACTAAGCAAAGAAGCCTTTATTAAATAACTCCATGCTCACTCTTGGTATTCTGTATGCCATTAATCCTTAATGGTCAGAAATAGTAAAGCATAGTGCTTTTTCTCCAGCATTGCATTTATGGCTGTTGTATTTATTCTTTGACTGTAATTTATAAAGCATGCATGAATTTTGGCTGGCAACATAAAATTGCTAAAACAGTGTTTGAAAATCCATTTCCTGGTGAAGGAACAAATACATAGGATTTTCTTGCATGTTTATATTACATATAAATTCATTATATCAATTTGTTAATTAAACAAATGGTTGGTGAAAATTAAGTGCATACAATCAAACGAAGAACAACACTTTTTATAACTTCACTTATGTTTTATTTTTTACTTGAAGACCCTTTGCAATCAATGAGAGAAGATGAAGGAACTGTGACTATAAATAGAAGAGGAGCAATTAAGCAGGCAAAGATTCACTATATTAAAAATCATGAGTTCATCGCCACTTTTTTTGGACAACCTACATTTTGCTCTGTCTGCAAAGATTTTGTCTGGTAAGGAAAGTAACTCTGTTTTTTAGATGTATGATTTTTATGTAAATAATTCTACTGAAGAATTTCTATCATTTTTCTTTCATTGTGAGATGTGAAGACTGTATTATAACCTTATTTTTCCTCAGAGAACTTCACTCTGCTTTTAGAAAGCCCTAAGAAATCTTATCAGCTTATCTGACAGTTAATAGGAGTTAGTTAACAGATAAATTAACTAATGATATATGTAACTCCATGGTCACCACACATAATAACCCTGATATATTTCTCCCCTTTAAAAAGAACCTGATCAGATTTCGTGGATATTTATAATGATTCTGCCTCCCTCTCCTATGGAAATGAATACCAGGAGCTGGATCAACAATGCAGAAATGTTCCTGGCCACTTTAGGATACTAAAATTAATGCCATACACAACAGGACTACCAAGGTCTATAATGAAAACTTAATTGATTCCAGTCTTGTTACCACATTCTTATATTTATCAAAACCCAGTTCATATTTCTCTAAAATCTTATTTCACTATTCTTTTCTGTCTGTTTCTTTTATAGGGGGCTGAATAAGCAAGGATACAAATGTAGACGTAAGTTTGCTGCATCAGTTTTTATTTTGGGGTCAGTGAATAATTTCAATCATTAATTTCAGTTTTGCTCAAAAGAAATACCATCTAATAAATACAGATATACTGTCTGTAATTTTAGAAACTAGAGGCATATATTCACAATAGTTTACTGAAGCAAACAATAAAAGGTTAAGCTATACCTAAAAAATAAGCTTATTGTACATGATAAAATCATGTAATAATAAAATTATTACCAAGGTAAATAAAATTATAGTAAACTAAATAAAAAGAACAAAATAATATAATTTGCTTTTTCTGACATATTAAAGTGTCAATTGATCATAATTTGTGGGATTATTAAATTTCCCTGATTTTTTTCTCCAAAAGATGAAATTTATTTTTTTGTACTTTTTGTTACTGTTGTTTTGAAGAATGTAATGCTGCTATTCACAAAAAGTGCATTGATAAAATCATTGGGAGATGTACTGGAACCGCAGCAAACAGTAGAGATACAGTGGTAAGTAACACAATATCTTACATATTAAATAATGCTTATTCCATGACAAAGAACATCTTAAAAGAAACTCTGAATTTATATTTACACATTTAATTTGTTTATAGCTGTCCTTTGTTTAACATTTTATTTCATAAAAGGCAAGTTATCAAAAATTTTAAAAAAAGAAAGAAAGGGCCCATGTAGAGCAGAGACAAAACAATGTAGATATTTTCCGTAACTTTTTGGAGGAAATCCTTACATCAAGAACCTAACCATTTACAATAACTTAAAATGTCCCTTTTGATTTTTTCCCCCACATACTGGATATGAAGCAGAGCTCATAAAAGATTATACAAAGGTCCTCAAAGAAATTCCAGGAAACTTTGCATTCTGTTCACAGTCCTTGCATAGATTCTGTTTTGTAAACATTGGCTGGTCTCTGTGACCCAGAAACATAACTCTTCAAAAATCTTTTTAAAATGGATGATCTCTGACCATTACTTTAGATCAAGACCTCATTGCTCCTGTAGTTCAGTTGCACCCTAATTTTTTTAATGAAAACTATGTGCAGCTTTCTTAGAATCTTGGCATTACGTGGAGGGCTTGATCAGTGATTGCTCCTTGAATGGAAAAAGCACACGGAAAATGAGTATGGCAAATCACCCATTTTGGCTCTGTTTGAAATAGGCAAAAACATGAGCAAAAGTACTTAATGCTAAATTTCCTAGAGTATTTATTTATCAATATGCCATGGCATATTTTAAAGTAGTGCTAAGCAATTTAATAATGAAACTGTCAAGCTACGAAACCATTGTTTGTCATTAGGACTGCCATAGTGCTTCTACCTTGCCTACAGTTGCGGTGGTGGGGAGAGGGAAGAGCTTGGGCTCCACAGGTGTTCCCTATCAGTGTGAGAGCCAAAGCAGCCAAAGAGATGTTCTGACAAGCCGAAGTTTTCTTCTCATTACAATTGCTGGACGGTTTATTGGACAATGTGAACTGTCAAAGGGGGAGGGAAAGTTTCTCTCTTAGTTATCTGTTTCCCGCCATATTGCTAGAGCTAGCTTGCTTCAATCCTACTGGTATGCTATGCTTAATAAAGTTTTACATTAGAGATCACTATGTCTCTGGTGTGTTAATTTCATTGGGCTTTTCAGCCGGAGTCTGACCGAAACTTGCATAAAAAAGAAAATGCATGAAAGATTTTGTTAATCTAAGCATGAATTTAGGTAGCATCGCATTCTCAAGAATGCCTTATTCACTTGTGGCTGCTGGGATTTAAGTCTTTTAATAATCCTTTACTGCAAACTTAAAACTATGCAGCAATAAGTGGATAGAACATGCTTGAAATTATTTATTCCCCTGATATGGCGCCTATATTCTGCAGATGTTTTTTAATCTCTGTGGAATTGATCAGGGGTATTGCTTGTTTGTCAACATTGTCTGCTTCCCCACACCTGCCCCCTGAAAATATATGAATTTGTAATTTTTAGGATGCTAAATTGATGCCCCATATTTTCAAAGAAGCCCAACTCTAAAAGCTCACTGAAGTAAATTACTGGAAGATCCTTTTGATTTCAGAAGAATTTAAACACATAGAAGTTTAATATTGAAAAGAATTTTAGCATAGCATGGTGGACAGAACAATACTTGAGATGTTTTGCTTGTGTAGGCTGTAAACTGTATTTTCAAATGAATAAGAAATTTCTAAATATCTGACTATGATAAATGTACATCAGTTTTTCAACAGTTACATAACTGTTTAACTAACTTTGGCATTGGAAACTTGGTGATCATGAGAGGAGATGGACGTTTAACTTTGATTCTAATATAAATGTATCTTCAGTTTCAGAAAGAGCGCTTTCATATTGATATGCCTCACAGGTTCAAAGTTTATAATTATATGAGCCCTACTTTCTGCGACCATTGCGGTAGTCTTCTCTGGGGACTAGTAAAACAAGGATTAAAATGTGAAGGTACAGTCTTTATTTTCACTCATTAAAGGTTTAAAATAGAAAACAAGAAAAAAAGATCTATGAAAGGCAGAATACAAATAAGATTAATAAACTTGCAGCAGTATTTACAACTAAAATACTCAAATGATCTCAAAACCAAAACCTTTTGTGCTGGGGGGAGGGGGTTGTGGTTCAGCGAGTGCAAATTTCTTCTTTTTATGCCAAAAATAGGAACAGAAAAATTAAACTGTATATTTTGGTTCAATTAAAGAACACAACAAGGTAATCACTTCCAGTTTATCGCTGGTAAAAATACTAGATTGTTGATATGCTTACAAGTGTTACTTTTATTAATAATAAACTCTTTTCTTTAGAGTGTGGAATGAATGTGCATCATAAATGTCAAAAGAAAGTGGCAAATCTATGTGGAATCAATCAGAAATTATTGGCAGAAGCTTTAACTCAAGTTAGTCAGGTATGTCTTGTTAATCATTTTACTGTTCCCTTACATGTACATTTAAATCTATAAATAAATACAATTATGAATTCCAAATAGTGCTAAAGACATTTGTGGAATGCAGCAACTTTTAAAATCCGTCATTATTTGTTAAAGATAAGAAATCCACACTTATTTATATTGAAAGGGAAAGCTTCCCTTAGTTTGCTAACGTCAGTATCAATATTTATTTAAACATTTGGCCATAAGTATATGAAAAATAAACATATATGTTGATACCAAAATAATAGAAGAATATATTTATCTTTCCAGAAGTCTACCAGAAAATCTGATTCAGGATCAGTAGAAAGTGTTGGGATTTATCAGGATTTTGACAAGAAACCTAAAGGCTTTCGTGTAGATATGACAGGTAAAATGAAATTGTTTCTTTTCATTCTGAATACCCCTTCTTGTAGATACTCATTTGCCATCAATCAGAATGGACTTTTCTGCTCAGACATGTATTCTGTGAAATTCCAGTAGAGGTTTTAATTCAACATGATAATTGATGTCTTTGAAGGATACAATCCCACTAGGCATAGCTTCTGATTTATATGTTACATTGTAAATTTTATATTTTAATGTTATTCACACCCTGGAGGTGTATAGCATGACAAGCAGTTCAGAAATATTTAAATATATATAATAAACTCAGTGCAAGCATACAACCAATATTTTGTATGATTTTTAAAAAAAATTGAATCCACTTCGAAATAGCATGTGAATATTTTTTTATTTTAAAAATAATTTTGTTACTTTATTTAGAAGTAATTTCATATGAAGAGCCAATAATGTATTTCATAATTATTCTGCATCGGAACAGATCAGTTCAATTACTATGTTTCTAAACTTGAATTGATTTTGGTTTAATGCCTTTACAGAGATAGATTGTGCTGCACTTTTATCTCAGAATTAGTGTGGCTTTGTAAGACATCTCTGCCAAAAGCTAGTCAACTTAATTGCAGTCTTGTGTGATTGGATGAAGAATTATAAGAATATTCTTTGCTTAGAACATTATTTTGGCTTTGGACTTTCTCCCACCTTGTCTCTCTCCCACCTGGGCTTGTCTGGAATGTTTCCCAGGCAGCAGCTAGTCGGTTCCAACTCTTCTGTCACGTTGGCACTAAAGCAAATGCTATTTTGATTTGCGAGGGAGTTTTGCTGTACAGACTGAAGAATCTAAAGAGTGCTGTGTTAGAGGATAAGAGAGGAAACTGGTCTAAACTGAGTCGGTGGCTTTGTGTGTACTTTATTCATGTGGGTAGAGCTTTTGCTAGAGTGCAGGTATTGTTGCAGTTACTCCACATAAACAGAATGATGGCATAATAAAATCTAGGTAAACTAGTTCCAGCTTCTCTAGATGTCCTATATTTTAAAAGAAGATCTAATCACACATTTTGTCAACCCTTAAAACTTTTGACAGTTCAGGTAAAAATACGCAACTCACTAAACTTATATTTGGTTTAAAATCCATATACATATAAACCATGAGTGTACAGGATATTTCTGAAATGGTATCACTCCTTAATTATAGTTTCAAAAATGCACATGCATATACATGTGCTAGTAATAATGGAAGCTACACAGAACATCTTATGAGCTGTAAGTGCTATACAAAATATTTAAACGAAATAGCAAAAATTATTCATTTTGTCTTTGAAGATAATTGTGAATATGATAAGCTGTGGGAGGGAAGATCACCCTCACAACTATCCACTAGGAGAAAATTCAACATAGATAGTTTTGCATTCCATAAGGTTCTTGGAAAAGGAAGCTTTGGAAAGGTAAGTTGAAGATGCATTGTTTTTAAAGTATCTATTTTCTATATAGAATATTTACCGTATATACTTGAGTATAAGCCGAATTTTTCAGCCCACTTTTCGGGCTGAAAAACTCCACTTCGGCTTATACTCCAGTCAACAAAAAAAAAACTGTCCCTTCGTTCGGAACAGGCTGCTGAGAGAAGCTGCCTCGCCTGCTGCGCCCCCAACAACCGCCGCTGCCGCTTTCCCCCCCCCATCGCTCACCCGCTACCCCCGAAAATGCCGCTGCCGCTTTCCCCCCCCATCGCTCACCCGCTGCCCCCGAAAATGCCGCTGCCGCTTTTCCCCCCCATCGCTCACCCGCTGCCCCCGAAAATGCCGCTGCCGCTTTTTCCCCCCCATCGCTCACCCGCTGCTCCCGAAAATGCTGCTGCCGCTTTTCCCCCCCATCGCTCACCTGCTGCCCCCGAAAATGCCGCTGCCGCTTTTCCCCCCCCATCGCTCACCCACTGCTCCCGAAAATGCCGCTGCCGCTTTTCCCCCCCATCGCTCACCCGCTGCCCCCGAAAATGCCGCTGCTGCTTTTCCCCCCCCATCGCTCACCCGCTGCTCCCGAAAATGCTGCTGCCGCTTTTCCCCCCCATCGCTCACCCGCCGCCCCCGAAAATGCCGCTGCCGCTTTTCCCCCCCCATCGCTCACCCGCTGCCCCCGAAAATGCCGCTGCCGCTTTCCCCCCCATCGCTCACCCGCTGCCCCCGAAAATGCCGCTGCCGCTTTTCCCCCCCCATCGCTCACCCGCTGCCCCCGAAAATGCCGCTGCCGCTTTTCCCCCCCCATCGCTCACCCGCTGCTCCCGAAAATGCCGCTGCCGCTTTCCCCCCCCATCGCTCACCCGTCGCCCCCGAAAATGCCGCTGCCGCTTTTCCCCCCCCATCGCTCACCCGCTGCCCCCGAAAATGCCGCTGCCGCTTTTTCCCCCCCCATCGCTCACCCGCTGCCCCCGAAAATGCCGCTGCCGCTTTTCCCCCCCCATCGCTCACCCGTGCCGCCCCGAACATACCGCCGCCGCTCGCCCGCTCGCTCGCTGCCTCGCCCGGGGACCAGCACCAGCCAGCCAGCCCGCCGGCGAGAAGCCCGGCCCGGAGGTGAGGGGAGGGAGCGGAGTCGCTCACCCGCTGCCCCCGAAAATGCCGCCGCTGCCGCTTTCGCCCCCATCGCTCACCCGTGCTTTCCCCCCCATCGCTCACCCGTGCTTTCCCCCCCATCGCTCACCCGTGCTTTCCCCCCCCATCGCTCACCCGTGCTTTCCCCCCCCCATCGCTCACCCGTGCCGCCCCGAAAATGCCGCTGCCGCTCACCCGCTCGCTCGCTGCCTCGCCCGGGGACCAGCACCAGCCAGCCAGCCCGCCGGCGAGAAGCCCGGCCCGGAGGTGAGGGGAGGGAGCGGAGTCGCTCACCCGCTGCCCCCGAAAATGCCGCCGCTGCCGCTTTCCCCCCCATCGCTCACCCGTGCTTTCCCCCCCATCGCTCACCCGTGCTTTCCCCCCCATCGCTTACCCGTGCCACCCCGAAAATGCCGCTGCCGCTCGCTCGCTGCCTCGCCCGGGGACCAGCACCAGCCAGCCAGCCCGCCGGCGAGAAGCCCGGCCCGGAAGTGAGGGGAGGGAGCGGAGTCGCCGGGGACGCAGCCCGGGGCCCACGTGGAAACAACACAACGCTTGACACACACACACACACACACACACACACGCATGCACGAGGAGGGAAACAAGCTTGACTGAGGAGGGAAACAAGCCCCTCCCCCACACACACACACGCACGCACGAGGAGGGAAACAAGCTTGACTGAGGAGGGAAACAACGCTTGACTGCCCCCTCCCCCCCCCACACACCCACCCACGAGGAGGGAAACAACGCTTGACTGCCGCCTCCCTAGCAGACCTCCCCATTCCTGTTAGAAATGGAGCCCAGTACTTCTAGTACTCCTGCACCAAAACAAAGACGCAGGTCATACGAAGCTGCTTTCAAACTAAAGGTTGTGTTAAGAGCAGAAAAAAGCAATAACAGTATTGCAAGTAGGGAATTTGGTGTTGATGAAAAACAAGTGAGGGAGTGGCGGAAAATGAAAGCTGAGTTGGAAAAGATTCCAAAGGCAAAAAAAGCTCGACGTGGTTTAACAACTCCATATGTGGCTCTAGAGACTGAATTGCATGAATGGGTTATGGAGTGTCGTCAAAATGGTTACTGCGTAACACGCATGGGAATTCGCTTACGTGCCCTTCAAATGGCTAAAGATGACAAATTAAAAGTACCAGGCATTGAAAATTTTGTTGCGTCAGCAGGATGGTGTACTGGCTTCATGAATAGGTATGGCCTATGTTTGCGGCAAAGAACAAAGATTTCACAGAAGTTGCCAAAAGACCTTGATGAAAAAGTGATGTCATTCCATTCATTCATCATAAAACAAAGAAAGATCCATAACTATGACCTGGGAGATATTGGGAATATGGATGAAACACCTATGACCTTTGATCTTCCAAGCAACAGAACCGTGGCAAGTTTGGGAGACAAAACTGTTTTACTCAGAACCACAGGTAATGAGAAAAACCATTTTACAGTTGTTCTGTCATGTTTGGCTAATGGAACTAAGCTGCGGCCTGTCATTATTTTTAAAAGAAAGACCTTGCCTAAAAAGGTCAAATTCCCACCACGAATTACAGTGCGCCCACATGTTAAAGGCTGGATGGATGAAGATGGAACAAAAAAGTGGCTGGAAGAAGTTTGGAATGGACGACCAGGAGCAGCCTTAAAGAAAAAACCATCATTGCTAGTTTGGGATATGTTCAGAGCCCACACATCTGATGACATAAAAACATTGGCAAAGTCTTCTCAAGTTACTTTAGCCGTTATTCCAGGTGGGCTTACATCTGTATTACAGCCCTTAGATGTGTGTTTAAATAAACCTTTCAAAGACCGTGTGCGAAAGATGTGGTGCGAATGGATGTCATCTGGTCAAGCCCGACTAACAAAAGGTGGAAATATGATGAAGCCTGACATAGAACTGATAGCAAAGTGGGTTCGTGATGCATGGGAAGAGATTCCAGAGGACATGGTGAAGCACGCCTTCAGGAAATGTGGCATAAGTAATGCTATGGATGGCAGTGAAGACACTGCTTTGCATGAGGAGGACAACTGTGATAGTGATGACAGCGAACTCTGTGACAATGTATATGATGATAACCTCACACCAGCTACAGCTGAAGCTCTGTTTGCAGATACAGATGAGGAGGAGGAATCCAGTTTTGAAGGATTTTGATGCTTGTGTTTTAGCTTGGTTGCTTATTGAGTTAAGGTTTTTGTACATTTAAAGTTATTGTTAATACTTTAATATTATATATTGTTTTTGTTGAATATACTGATAATATATTGTTTTTGTTGAATATACTGATAATATATTGTTTTTGTTGAATATACTGATAATATATTGTTTTTGTTGACCCTCTTTTCCACATGCCTCAATTAAAGCAATTTTATTGTTATCTACCTGTATTTTTATTTTTGAAATTTACCGTGAGCTGCTGCATTTCCCAGCCTCAGCTTATACTCGAGTCACCAACTTTTTCCAGTTTTTTGGGGTAAAATTAGGGGTCTCGGCTTATAATCGAGTCGGCTTATACTCAAGTATATACGGTAATTACTAGCTGTCTACTTTAATGCAAAAATATTTTGTTATTTTGGATTAATTTAATATATTTAATTACATATGTATATGCCTATTTAAATTCTTTTATTTTTATTTTTCTGAGCATATAGACTGTAAACCACTGGTGCTGTGACATATTTGAAACTGATCAGTGATAGAACTGGTCAGTCCTTTGTACATAAAAAACAGCATTCAGCATTCTGAACAAACATGTATTAATTTCCAATGCAAGTTTCAATTTCAAGTCTCTAATATGAATTTAGGGACATGGTGGCTCAGTGGGTTAGGACGCTGAGCTTGTCGATCAGAAGGTCGGCAGTTTGGCGGGTCGAATCCCAAGTGCCGCGTAGCAGAGTGAGCGCCTGTTACTCGTCCCAGCTTCTGCCAACCTAGCAGTTCGAAAGCACGTAAAAATGCAAGTAGAAAAATAGGGACCACTACGGTGGGAAGGGAACAGCGTTCCGTGCGCCTTTGGTGTCTAGTCATGCCGGCCACATGACCACGGAGACGTCCTCGGACAAGCGCTGGCTCTTCGGCTTTGAAACGGAGATGAGCACCGGCCCCTAGAGTCGGAAACGACTAGCACGCATGTGCGGGGGAACCTTTACCTTTACCTAATATGAATTTGCTGAACTAGAATTTTAGTAAATCTGATTCTGTTCAATCGATATAAGAAATTTCTTTCTAAGTGTTGGTATATAACTACCATACAATATCATCTTTGTCTTGAAGTGGATGTTTTAGTTCATGCAATTTTATTTTACATAGACAAATCACAAATGTATAAAACTCTTCCATTTAATTACTTTTGTCCAGTTTGATAGAACTTCACATATCTGAGAAAATTCTGTTTCTTTAATCTATCAGCTAGCAAGAAGTCATTTTTTGTAGTATTGTTTTGAAATGTGGTAGAAATAAAGCTTAAATACACATTCTTGCTGAAATGTCTTTATTCATTTAAGCATTTAAGATCTCCTATAAATAAACTACTTATGACTATTGTCACATTATTTTATTATTTTTGGATGTGCAAGAATTTGGCAGAGGAAACTCAGCTTGCTACTGGGGGTGGGGGTGGATATTCTAAAGCATTGCAGGAAACCACCTAGAATGCCTGTCATTTTGCCCATGACCCTCACAGGGCTAGGGGATTTTTGACAATTTGTCCCTAGTTGTTGGGACCAAACAGACAACTTCAATAGATTCCATAAAAATAAAGAATAATTCAGTAGAGCTTAACTCCAAGTGACTATCTAGACATGTCTATAAAAATTTTCGGTCCTGCCACTGAAGTAGTTTTTATTGTCTTATCTCAAGATATTTTGTCCCCAATTCTCAGTCTATTTTACAGCCCTGGATTTATTGGGGATATCTAATTGGACATCCTGTTTAGCTTTCTGAGATCAGAGAGCATCACTTTGATGTTGCCACCTAGTTAGTGACATAAGTACAATTACCAATTAATTGACTGGATAATCCCAGTAGCATAAGAAAAAGTCCAGGAATTTATCATTTGGAAGAGCTCCTACATCTAACTGCATTCTATATATCTTCCACTTCACAGGTGCTACTAGCTGAGCTTAAGGGGAAGAATGAATTTTTTGCAGTAAAAGCTTTGAAAAAAGATGTGGTTCTTATTGATGATGATGTGGAGTGTACCATGGTGGAAAAGCGTGTATTGGCACTTGCATGGGAAAACCCATTTCTTACCCATCTTTATTGTACTTTTCAGACTAAGGTACAGTGCAATAGTTGATTATCTTTTTTGATATGATATATACTGACAATGTATTGGAGATTTATTTGATGAATAATATAATTTAGTTAAGACAGAAATGCAGAATTTAAGACCCCTGAGAGCACATGCAACCTCTAAAAGTTGTGTGTGGCATCCAGAGACTCACATACATTTCTGTTGAATTTTATATTTCAAATTAAAAATATATGATTGGGAAGGAATCATGTTTGTTTTAATTATGTATAATTAAATAGATAATGTCAAGGGTTGGCGGGGGGTTTTTGGCCTCACTCATGCATTCTCAGCAGTACCTCTATTAGTATCCATGACTTTGAATAATCACAATTTAGAGCTAAATGGTGGGACATTATCTTCATGTATAAATAGCTTGGATCTCAAACCAGGTTTAGGTGTCTTTGCGCAAAGTATTCACAGGCCACCTCCCTCAACCTGTATGCAAATGCTGTTCTTTTCAAGAAATTTGGGTAGTGAGGGCTACAGCTCCTTTGCTTGGAATTTCATATCAGGTCAAAGCTTTTGTTCTGAGTTGCTACACAAATTAGTGGGGACTGTGATTTCTAATTTTTTTAAAAAAAATGTGTCTTGACATTACTGTAAAGATATTCAACAAGATATTTTCACCATATGTGATTGGACTCACTTGAAAAAAAATGTTTATGCTGCATATGCAGTTCTCTGAGAGGGCTAATATTTTCTTTTCTTATTTGTAAACAGGAGCATTTGATCTTTGTTATGGAGTTCCTCAATGGTGGAGATCTAATGTTCCATATACAGGACAAAGGTCGTTTTGATCTTTTCAGAGCTACGTAAGTTCTAATAGCCTAATGTGAAGTTTGGGATTTGAAGGAAGGCAGTTTTAAGAAATGTACAAGCCCAAGTGTTTTAAGATGTATGAAGGAGAAAATTAATTAAATAATTAATGCTATTTTCTATACCTCTGTGAAATAATATAGTCTATTAATCTCAAATATTCTTTCTGGATCAGAACAATGACTGATCTAGTGTTCAGCTATCATAGTGACAAATCAGATGGTTCTTCAAAATCTAGGCATAGACATATGCGCCACAATATCATTGTTAGGAAAAGCTCATATTCTTCAAAAGTTGGTGTTAAGAGACATTTGCTTCTAATCCTAGAACTAACATATAATTATCATAAAGATCATCTAGACTAGGGATCCCCAACCCCTCCCCCCCGGTCCATGGACCGGCATCGGGCAGCAGCATGCCAGAAACTAGGTCACACAAGCAAGCGAAGTGCCATCTGAGGTATGCAGGCAGCATGCAAAACCATATCCCTTCTGATCCATGGAAAAACCTTTCTCCACAGAAATGGTTCCTGTGTTCAAAAGGTTGGGGGCCACTGATATAAACAGCTACTGGATATTTTTTTCCATTTTATGATAATTAAAATTATCACTTAAACATAGCAAGGACAGAAAGTAATGGATATTACAACTGTACTGTGGGGTCATGGATGACAGAAATGAAGGAGACAAATGCAGAAAAAAGTTTCATATGCTCAGTGCACACTGCTGAGAACTATCCTGGATTAGAGTGGCATAGAAATACCAGTAATAAAATAATAAATAAAAAATACAGAAATAATAGAAAGGGAGGAAAAATTACACCCTACGTTAAATGAATCATCAGCTGCTTAGAAATCCCAATGAATGATTTAGGCAATATTGTATTATTGTATTATTGTAGTATCTGGTTACAATACTGGGGAATCATTTAAAAACACGTTGGGTTCTGCCCTTGCCTGTTAAATCAAGAAGCTGTAAATGAGGCTTACCAAAAGTAAACTGCAGTAACGAGATTTTAATTAACCTAATGTTCTATCAAGCCTGGACATTCCAGGCCATTCATGTCTTGACTTGCTGACAACTATATTCTTTAGAAGATTAGGTGAAGACCCAAGAGGGGCACCTATCCTTGATTTATAACAATAACAGGAGGGGGAAAATAATGACATAATTACACTCATGATTTCTATATCTATATCTACATATCTACATCTTATCTTTACTAAATTTTTGAAGAAGTGAAATAAAAACTAACAAAAAAATCAATATTTAGAGCATATTAGAGAGAGAATAGAAGGACATAATAAAAAGATCGCTAAAAGTGCAAAAAAGGAAAAGAAAAAAGAATATACAAAGAAGGGAATTCCAATTTTCTTTGGTAACAATTCTAAGTACAAATATGAATTAATCTCTTTATGGTTACAGCATTACTTACATTGTTTCTATAATCATGTTTTTCTAATAAACAAAACCATATGTCATAGTTTATTTTTTTATTATTTCACGCAAAAGTCAATAAAGTGGTTCCAGTCAGCATTAGACAATTTCTTTCTCTAATAAAAGCTGTCAATTTGGCCATCTTGACAAGCTCTATCATGTTCACCATCCATTCCTGAGTAAAATGAAATCTTTCCACCTTTCTGCATTTAATAATTTCACTATTCTTATCACATATAAAAACAGAGTTCTATTAGGTTTTTTTATCCAACTGTTTATCTACCAGTTCCAAAATAAAAAACTCTAGTTTCAGTTGTAGGACTTTTGTTTTTCAAAGATGTATTTAAACATTCATCTTTTATTTTTTTTAAAAAATCCATGGCAGGAGTAGCTAATGGAAAAAGAAGTTCATGATGGGAATTCCTAAAAATGGGAATAGCAAAAGCATAGTTGCAAATAATTTCATTGAGAAAAATAGATGGAAAACAGTAGAAGCTACCCATTGTTACATACACAAACACACACACACACACACACACACACACACAGAGAGAGAGAGAGAGAGAGAGAGAGAGAGAGAGAGAGAGAGAGAGAGAGAGAGAGAGAGAGAGAGAGAGAGAGAGGAGAGAGAGAACAAATAGTGAAAATCTGAGGGGGGGAAAGGGCATATATAAGAGATGGAAAGAGTGATACTTCATCACAAACAGTAAGCCAGAATTGTAGAAATCGTATCAGAAAGCTCAAAGTGAGTTGAGGTTAGTGAAGGATACTAAGAACAACCAAAAAGATTTCTCCAACTGTATTCAGTATATTCAAAATAAAAAAGGAAAGAATCACTGCTCAGTGAAGATTTTTAAAAAATGCTAATTGGTAAAAAGAAAAGCGAGAACTAACAATTCCTGCTTTGGCTCCATCTTCTTAAACCTCCAAGGGCAAATGAATTTTATCCTAGGCACTGACAGAATTTGCTAATGGCCTTGTGGAATCATTAGGTATTTTGAGAATGTCTGGAGGGTGAATGAAGTGCCTGATGACTGGAAGAGAATTCTCCTATCTTCACAAAGGGGAAACTGTAGGCACCTTGAAAATAATGCAGTCATTACCAACATTTTTATTTACCCAATTTTTAAAAAAAATTAGGACACTTAGTACTTACGTATGGATTCTGGTAGGTTGTAGACTTATTTTACCTTAAGCACAGTATAATTGCCAAGCTAGTTATTTGTGGCCTGGAAAGCAGGTCTGTCAGGTAGAGAGCCAGACTGGTATAGCAGTTAAAGGTGCTGGACAAGCAAGTTCTTTTTTCCCATCTGACCCTGACAGATTTCCGGTACTGAATCAAGATTTCCTTTGCACGTTGGTGGGGAAGTACAAGCTGCTTATCATGATGTTATCTGACTCTGCTCAGATAACCTCTCTCACTGGGGTGGCTGAGGGCTCAACCTCTCTTCCCCAGCAGAACTATTGCAAAATTCCTCACCCTTGCAGGTGACACCCCCCCCCCAAAATGTCAGACTTACTGGGTAGCAACAGGAAATGATATCGTGTGAACTTATTGGGACAGAATCAGCAATTGGAAAGAGTGATTGCCAGACTGAACAAAGTCATGATTGGCTCAAAATGAGAGGTGGGGTATACAACACAATCACTCTAAAACCTATTTCCAGTATTGGCTAGTACCCTCCTGGTGTGCTAGGCTGGAAATGCTGTAAATGAGAGACCCAGCAGGATTGGAGAGCTTCACATCAGGGCTGTTGAAGTCTAGCTAGATTAGCCTAAGGAAGGATTTTCACATGGGTAAACTACTTTAAAGGTTCCATCCCACTCATAAAATGAAAAAGTAGACACTTGGTTTGGACTGTGGTTGGAAACATCTGATATTTCTGGGTGCAGTTGCAAACTCCTGTAGAGAAAGTAGAAGGTGAAAGGGAAAGTACTTGCGATAAAGAATAAAGTACAATTCCAGAGAAGCTGTGTATCTTTGTAAAATCAGCAGAACGTTTCCTTGTCAGAAACTAAATATTTTTTAAAAATGATCGCAATAATTGCTACAAGTCTTTGTCAGTTGAAATAGTTTTACTCTACTAGACACATTACTCAAGAGACACTGGTGCACAGTTCATACAAATAAAGCCATTAGTGTAAGTTGTAACAATACATTCTCATATTTTCACATATTTATGTGTCCTGATAACAAAGCAGTGTAAACAATAACCTAATAAAATGGAACGTTACCTAAACTAGACAGAAACCAGAAATTTAAAATCTTTTCATTTTTTTTAAAAATGTAAGCTTCTGAACAAACAAAACCTGCTGTCAATGAAGATTCTCAGTTATCCAGGTAGAATTGTCTGGAGTCATGGCAACTGGACTTATTTTCTTGTTGACTTGAAACGTTTCCTTGCTTATCCACTTTTTCAGTCTGAATCAGGTGGTTAGGGGAATCTGAGTAGAGAGTCATTGGAATGTACTAACTCCTAAAATTCCTAGGGGTGTTCCCGCACCAACTTCAGGGTTTCTTCCCCAAAGCACATGGCAATATGTCAATAAAGATTCTCAGTCATCCAGGTAGAATTGTCTGGAAGCTGAGTCATGGACTTACTCCCAAATCAACAAGCAAATAAGTCCAGTTGCCATAGCTCAACTTCCAGTCAAATCCCTTTGTTGTTTTCTCTGCCCTGGACTCCCTCCACCCACCCCATCATAGGCATTCTTTCATGCTGCTGAGAAGCACTTGCTTCTTCATCAAATGGCCTGGTTTCCCCACTCACTTGACTGAAAGAGAGCATCATTCACAGCCACCTCTTCTTCAGCCTTCCTGAGAATAAGAGAGGTGGATATTCTACCCATAGCTAAGCACCTAAGCGTGGGCTGAAATGCTATGCAAGCAAACGTACTTTGGAAGGGTCAATGAATTTATTTAGAGTAACTCCCAAAGTGTTAGAATTGTCAGATCATAATGTTTCTTTGAGGTGGTATTTTTAAAGTGCACTAAGCAGGGCAGCTATTCCCACCTATTATCCTCCAGATGTGTTGGGCTGGAAATTCTGCAAAGGAGAGAAGATATAGTTGTTAACTTCTGCAGAAGTTAATGTAGGGTTTAATGTGTTGGACTAGGAGTGGGGAGACTCGGGTCCAAGTACACATTCAGCCACAAAAGCTACCTGTAACTTTGGTTCAGTCCCTCAGCCCAAGCTACTTCACAGGGTTATTGCTATAGGAAAAAATTGTAGGAAATATAAACGTGGCAGAAACTATCCTCAGGTTTGCATCTTCACTGCTAATATAAGCTGCAGAAACATTAAATTTAATAAAAGGAAAGATTGTTACGGGATCTTTCAATTTGGCTATTAAATTCTCTGCGTAATAGAGGAAGGAAGTGTTTTTCTTCTGAGAAACTTATTAGAAGCAGGATTATTGAAAGAAGGGTTTAAATTATTACCCACAGTTCTAGCAAACTTTAGATATTTTCACAAAGTCTCCAGGCTAGCATTCCTGAATCCCACAGCATTAATCAGACCTATTCATTATAATGCAGGCTTTGTTTCTCTTTCTGCAGCATTGCCTGTTCTAATCCAATTCATCAACACATTTATAAATTGTTCCATTCTTTTTGTCAAACATGTCCACAATTGGGGCTTTTAAAACTGCCAATAAAACTTACAAAGAAGTTAGTAATAGGGCAGGTTTTATTTAATAATGAAGTTTACTTAAATACATTATGATTCTAAGTAAAACCTCCAAATCAAGTCTGGGCTGCTGCCATATTACTTTAGACACAGGGAAAACATTTAGATTGATTGAAGCATTGCTGGACTATTTAGAAATGAAGACAAGTTTGGATAGGCACTAGATAGAAGCTGGGAGATTGGGAGTTCTAGTCCCATCTTCAGCCTAAAAGTCAGCAGAGGACTTTGGGCCAGTCACTCTCCCTCAGCCCTGGGGAGCAGGCAGTGGCAAGCCACTCCTGAAGAAACTGCAGGGACTAGTTCAGACAATCACCAGGAATCAACACTGACTTAAAAGGACCAAAGAGGGAAAAAGGAAAAAAATAAAAATCCCTGAGGAAAAATAATAGTGCTATATCTCAGCATCTTTCCTTTTCAGGCCATGCAAACTTTTTTTAATTAGAAAGGCTGGTTTAAATCTTTTTAATTAAAAAATGTTCCAAGACAGCCCCCCCCCCGGTTCTGCGTTAAAACAAACTCTAACTTGTAGGTAGGAAGAGCTGCTTTTTAGTTGTGCAGAGCAAAAGGCTTGGATAGGATGGGAGCTGAAAAGGAGACATGACTGGAGCCAAGTTAGATGGGAGGGTTTTAATTACTGCAGCATATTAATAGCCTGATACAATTGGGAAGGCAATTTGAGGAAGCCATGTCAAGCAGATTCTACAACATTAAGCGGACACGGAAAGCTTTCTAAAATGGCTGGAAATGTAGCCAATACATTAATAGGACATTATTGATATGTTATGATATTATATAATTAATATTATTAATTAGGTGATATACTAACACTTTAAGTCTACATTGTTTGAGAATGTTTTTGCTTGATTTCAGGTTTTATGGTGCTGAAATAGTGTGTGGCTTACAGTTTCTTCATAGTAAAGGCATTATTTATAGGTGAGTGATTTGTTGACCTTAACAAGAGTGTCATACAGTATTTTAACGATTATGCCTTACTGAGGAATTGGTGGGATCTGTGATTAATACGATGTGAATATGTGTCACAAGGAATTGTTTGCTGTTAAAATTTTGATTCTATTCCAGAGGTGTTAAAAAGGGGCAATTCAGAAAACCCTTGAGAACAATCTGTAATTATTTTCTTACATTTATCTCGTTGGCAAGATGGGTAAAGCTATTATTTACATTACATAAAAGAGTTTTTGTTTCACATTCTTAATTGCCGGCATTTAGCCCCAAGACTGTAGCCCTTTATCTTTACTAGAATGACAAAGGAGATAATTCACATTTCAGATTATAATAAATTGGACTGAACTTCTCTCAAAAGCACAATTTCAATTTATACTGTAGATCTAGAAGGCAGCTTTACTCTCAACCAGAGAAACCTTGCTGGATGGCAAAGTTAAAGAAATAGTCATGCTAGGATTATTTTATTTTCAAAAATAGATTCTGGCTTTTACATTGAGAACCTCTACTTATTTGATCAGGAAAATGGCTGCTGAATTAAGGTTTTAAGTCTGGATTGGCAGAGTTTGGAAAATGAAGAGCCATGACCCTTTGGATTTTTATAGGATGGTAATATTTCCAGAA
This sequence comes from Vipera berus, assembly GCF_964194415.1. Classification (NCBI taxonomy): domain Eukaryota; kingdom Metazoa; phylum Chordata; class Lepidosauria; order Squamata; family Viperidae; genus Vipera; species Vipera berus. The sequence continues at coordinate 224,964,413 of NC_138203.1, forward strand.
GTGGCAGGGCCAATGTTTTTCAGTTCTTTAGAATTAGCTTATTTTCAAAATATTAAGAGTGGGAATACTGCTGAAATTAAGGTATTTTTTTCTGACAAATTTTGATAGTATGATCTCAGGGTGCTACAGAGGTATAGATAATCTGGGAGCCACAGTAGCTAACCTTGTTTTAAGTGGGTCAATTATGTAAGGTGGATATTTCAGGTAAATATTGATTATTTTAATTCTTTGATGATTTTTTTCCATGCAGGGATCTCAAATTAGACAATGTGATGCTTGATAAAGAAGGCCATATCAAAATAGCTGACTTTGGGATGTGTAAAGAAAATGTATTTGGAGAAAACAAGGCAACAACATTCTGTGGTACTCCAGATTATATAGCCCCTGAAGTAAGGCATGCACATGTACTCATTTATTTAGAAATCTTTCTCTGTGATATTGTGATATTATATATTACTTCTGTTCCAGATGGAGGTGGTTGTAAGATGTAGAGTGTTTTCATTTTTATGGTTCACGGAGCATGATATGATACCTGCTTTGAAAATATTTACAGTTGCATACAGTTATAAGTCTTGGACCCATATTTCTATCCCTATTTTTGTTTGGCAAAGTGACAGGAAAATCAGTAGCTGAGTAATGAGCATTACTGTCAGAATCCATTTATATCACATTTCATAAATGTATAGGTAGAACAATGTGCTTATTCTGGGGATTCTGCCATCTCTCCGAAGGTGGGGGGAGAGGATAGACTTTAGGCGATCTTCAAACAACAGGGAACATTTGAACTGGGCGAGGGAGGGGGAGAGACAGATCTGGATTGCATCTTCATTTACAACTAAAAAGAAAAGCAATAACCATAAAACCAAGCAGAGTTCCCTTTCCCACGGAAGGACCTGACACCTAAGCAAATGATGAGAGCCTGACCAAATGGATGAGGGGAGGGGCTGAAATGGGAATGCTTTATATAGGATTGAAATGTAACTTTGTTAGATTCCGTCTTGTATTGCCACAATCGATTCCATCCTAGTAAACATTTTCCTTTTGGACTAAACTTGCATCCAAGAGTTCTTATTTCCTAAGATGTGGATTGAGGTGGGTCCTGACAATTACATTTGAGCTGAATAATATTTAATTTTGAAATCAGTTTATGGAAATAAGTTTTATTCATTACGTTGCAGCTATAATTAACCTCAGTTAATCAGGATCTAGGTTTAACTATAAACTTCAATTAAAAAGAGAAGCAAAATGCTTAGGACTTTTCTATTCCAGAGAAAAGAATGAGTCCAAATCTTGCGGTAGTGTGTTTCTAGAAGGGGATGTTGATTAAATTTGAATTCAGTTACCACATCAGAGGATGGGCCTAACTATTGCTGATCCTTCTATTATGGAGGGGGAAAAACACAGAGATATACATATATGGCTTTGGCTGCATTTCATGTTTGTGTCTTTTCTTACATTTGCATCAGATCTTGCAAGGCTTGAAATATACATACTCTGTAGACTGGTGGTCATTTGGAGTTTTGTTGTATGAGATGCTGATTGGACAATCGCCTTTCCATGGTGATGATGAAGATGAGTTATTTGAATCAATACGAGTTGATACTCCTCATTACCCACGTTGGATTACCAAGGAATCCAAGGATATTCTGGAAAAGGTATATATTGGCTAAGAGTAATATGTTCTTTCTATATGAAGAATATTGGGAGTATTAGAATTTAATAATCTAGTACACTAAAATAGCTGTTAATGGTATTTTTACAGATAAATTTAAGTTATCCTTCCTTCTATCCAAATTGTGCATATGTGTGTAAAACAGAGCCAAATATAAGACTGCAGTCTTGGTTGTTGCTTCTGCATACTGTACAATCATATGCAGTTCTGTGATCAAAGGTTGTTTGGAGACAGACATGTCTATATGATAGATGCATATATCCATCTATTTCTATCTGCAAATTCTTTTTTAAAACAACTGCTGCATGAATCTTTACATTTACAACAATTTGACTTACAACAATTTGTTTGAATTGTAACAGCACTGAATGATGGGATTTATGACCTATATCCAAAGTTATGAGTTCTGCAGTGACCACGCAATCATACCCCTAATATTTGGGCGCTTGACAATCCATGCACCCTGATCACCAATCATAGGGAACTGCAGCTGCTCCTACCTGCCTATCTTCTTCCCCATCTCATCTTGCTGGGTCCCTTGGGGCCATCTCCCACCTGATTCAGTCCCAAAGCCTTGTGCCTGCTTCCCACTCCACTAGATCCCGTAACCTTGGGTCTTGTCCCCCTCCCCACCCCATCATACCTTGCTTCACATATCTTTTCAGAAGATTGCCTTTGGGAAGAAGTGGCTGATCCACCACACAGCCTTCCTTGAAGTGGGTTGCATTTTGGGAGTGGCTGCAATTCTCAAATTGTAAGAATTGCAGCAGCTTCCAAAGTGGCATATCCAGGACGGCACAATACAGCCTCTGTATAGGAAGACTGCATGGCAGATCAGCCCCTTCTCTTTCCCAAGGCAATCTCTGAGATTGGGAAAGAAGTAGCTGATCTGCCGCAAGGCCTTCCTATACAGAGGCTGAGTGGTGCTTTCCTTAAAGCAGGTGCCATTTTGGAAGCGGGTGCCATTTTGGAGGGAGGACTGTTGGCCAAATGTGATTTCTAGATAACTGCTAGACCTCTGTTATGACCCCGAGACAAGGAAGATCATTTGATTTACAATTTAATTTGAATGTTTCTGATTTCATGAGAGCAAAGGGAGAAATCACACCTTCCCTTTTATAGTTTGCATAATAAAAAAGTACTAGAGAACATTTTGATTGGGTAAGGAAAAGTAATCTGTCCAGTTACATCACAATAATTAATAATATGTGATCAATTAGGATTGAAAAAGCATTGCACTTTGAATAAAAGAAACATTCGCAAGAGAAAAACGTCAGAATGGGTATGCCTAAGATACCTTCTCAATGCTTTCCAATCCTGGGTTTGAAAAGTTGCTTTGTTCATGGCGGCATGAGAACAGCTGAAAATAAAACTATGTTATCTACAATGTATCAAAGGCTTTCCTACCTGTCCTGATTTCTAAAAGGGAGGCTTTACTTGAAGATTAAGGCTTACAGTATGTCAAATTATTAGCAATACAGTTGAAAAAGACAATTTTAAAATACAAGAAAACCTATGTTAGTTAGCCAGTGCAACAGTGCTACAAAATCTGTATTGAAAGTATTACAAAGTCCTATGTGGCCCTCAGAATCAAGGCATGATGGAGGGGGGAAGGGAGGCCCAAGGTTGTGTGGCCAGTGGGGTGTGAAGCAGAGCACAGGGTACCTTGTCTGGTGAGGCCTTGGCAGGCCTGGATCAAGCTGCATGTGAGCTGGGAAAGTCCTACAACATGAGCCTGCACCTGCAGCAGGCCTGCAAGAGCCTCTCTACCCCTTGGGGCACCCTGTGCTCTGCTTGACTTGCACAGTCACTTAACAATTGCAATAGGGAGAGCAGAGATTGTGGTCATTAGGCAAAGTGACCATGTGCACATCTCATTTTAATGACTGCCACAACTAATGGCCTTAATTCTGGGTTTCAATTATGGTCATAAATCAAGGGTTACCTGTAATTTGTGGTTTCAAAGGCAAGAACAACATTGCAAACTTGGAGATGTGCACAATCTATAAAGGGCCTGATCTCTGTTTTACGTGCTAATAAGTTCACTTTTAAAATGTGGACCAAATAAATTCTTCCTAGTCCTAATCAGAATGCCCTTAAAGAATTACATAAGACAGGATCACCATCTCTGAGGCAACAGAAGAGATGACTCCATTGAAAAGAATGAATGAGAACGTATTTCTTACATCTAATTTCCTTTCCAGAATCCATATAGAAACTAACAGTAACTAAAATTAGAGCTTCTGTAGATTGCTAGCTACTAGTTTCAGTATTTTACCTAAATTGAAGCAAGGGAAATCCCTAAACTGTAATTCCCAGAACTGGCAGCCAGCATATTGAAGGATGCTGAATTTGGCAACTTCTGGAGAAACACAGATTCTCAGTTCTTGACCAAAATAGCTATTCGAAACATATTCTTTTTTTCAGAAGGGCAGTTTTCTCAGTAACCAAATGAAAAATACTTTCATATTTTGTAGCTATTTGAAAGAGATCCAACAAAGCGTCTGGGAATAACTGGAAATATCAAAGATCATCATTTTTTCAAAACAATTAATTGGACAGCACTGGAAAAGAAAGAGATGGAACCTCCTTTCAAACCAAAAGTGGTATGTAGCCTTAACATCTATTCCACACCCTCGAAAGCATGGAACTGTGATGCTTGCTTGCATCTTTTGTCTTCTGTTCATTGACGCTGGATCTAAAGGCACAATGCATGGAATCCCTTTAGGGCAGGGGTCTGCAACCTTGACAACTGTAAGACTTGTGGACTTCAGCTCCCAGAATTCCTCAGCCAGCTATGGCCACAAATCTTAAAGTTGTCAAGGTTGCAGATCCATGCTTTAGGGGAATGAGTATATTTTTCTTGTTTTCCATCTCAATTGTGCATATACAGTTGCAAGAAAAAGTATGTGAACCCTTTGGGATTACGTGGAGTTTTGCATGAATTGGCCATAAAATGCGCTCTAAACGTCATGTAAACAATAGAAAACACAGTCTGCTTAAAATAATACTACACAAACATTAGCTGTTGTCATGTTTTAATTGAACATAAGGTGGAAACATTCACAGTGCAGGGTGGAAAAAGTATGTGAACCTTTGGACTTAATAACTGGTTGACCCTCCTTTGGCAGCAATAGCCTCAACCAAATGTTTCCTGTAGTTGCAGATCAGACCTGCACAACGATCTGGAGTAATTTTGGACCACTCCTCTTCACAAAACTGTTTCAGTGTAGCAATATTCTTGGGATGTCTGGTGTGAATCGCTCTCTTAAGGTCATGCCGCAGCATTCCAATCGGGTTGAGGTCAGGACTCTGACTGGGCCACTCCAGAAGGCGTATTTTGTTCTGTTGAAGCCATTGTTTTGTTGAATTACTTGTATGCTTTGGGTCATTGTCCTGTTGCATCACCCATCCTCTGCGGAGCTTCAGTTGGCGGACAGATGGTTGTATGTTTTCCTGCAAAATGTCCTGATAAACTCTGGAATTCATTTTCCCATCAATGACAACAATCCATCCAGGCCCTGAGGCAGCAAAGCAGCCCCAAACCATGATGCTCCCTCTGCCATGTTTTACAGTGGGGATCAGGTTTTTATGTTGGTGTGCTGTGCCTTTTTTTCTCCACACATAGTGTTGTGTGTTTTTCCCAAACAACTCAATTTTGGTTTCATCTGTCCACAGTATATTTTGCCAGTAGTGCTGTGGAACATCCAGGTGCTCTTTTGCAAACTTCAAACATGCTGCAATATTTCTTTTGGACAGCAACGACTTCCTCCGTGGTGTCTTCCCATGTACTCCATTCTTGTTTAATGTTTTCCTTATTGTAGATGTGTCAACAAAAATGTTAGCATGTGCCAGAGATTTCTGTAGGTCTTTAGCTGATACTCTAGGATTCTTCTTTACCTCATTAAGCATTATGCGCTGTGCTCTTGCAGTCATTTTTACAGGATGACCACGCCTAGGGAGAGTAGCAACAGTGCTAAACTTTCTCCATTTGTAGGCAGTCTATCTTACCGTGGACACATGAACATCAAGGCTTTTGGAGATACTTTTGTAACCCTTTCCAGCTTCATGCAAGTCAACAATTCTTGATCGTAGGTCTTCTGAGAGCTCTTTTCTGCGAGGCATGGTTCACATCAGACAGTGCTTCTTGAGACCAGTAAACCCAAAACAGGTGTGTGTTTTTAAAGGGCAGGACAGCTGTCAGCAACACATCCAATATCATCACACTGATTGGAATCAAGGTTGGCTCACTCCTGGCTCCAATTAGCTCTTGGAGAAGTCATTAGGCTAGGGGTTCACATACTTTTTCCACCCTGCACTGTGAATGTTTCCATCTTATGTTCAATTAAAACATGACAACAGCTAATGTTTGTGTAGTATTATTTTAAGCAGACTGTGTTTTTTTATTGTTGTGACTTAGATGACATTTAGAGCGCATTTTATGGCCAATTCATGGAAAACTCCACGTAATCCCAAAGGGTTCACATACTTTTTCTTGCAACTGTACAGTTAGATCTTGACTTATGGCCACATATGACCCTGAAATTTTGATCATAAGTCATTGCAGTTTTAAGTTGTCACTACATAACTAGACTCGATTTTACAATCATTTTTATGATGGTTGTTAAGCGAGTCATCTTAGCTTTTAAGCAAATCATGAGGTTGTAGATCCAAACCCAGCTGATCGAATAAGAATTTTTTTGGCCAGAAAACAGCACAAACGTGATCTTGTGACCATGGGATGCTGCAACTGGTTGTAAATGGAAGCCAGCTGCCAAATGCCTGAAATGTAATTATGTGACTGTGGGGGGTGATGCGGCAGACATAAACTCGAGGACTTTTTTCATGTCCATTGTAAATTTGGATGGTCTTTAAGAGACTAGTTGTGAGTTGAAGACTACCTTTATTTACCTGTAACGTAATAGTATTTAACTTGCATATATTTTTAAAGAAACTAAATTTTAAGTTTGAAAAATCACCAGTATTTTAAAAAATAGTGTGAAACAATGTGAAATCCAGTAAATAACCAAGTTCTGAGCTGTGTATTTGACATATAGTTAGGCATCAGTTCATGCTGGTTTGTAAATAGTGAATTCTTCAAACATTCCTGGCCTATCCGTTTTTCCTGTCACAGCTTCCTCCAAGAAGAGTCTATAAAATAGCTTGAATTAAATTGTACGTAGCCACTCAGCAGAATGGCCAGAGTTGTTTTGAGAGAGAAGGCCATCAGCAATTGACACTCTATGGATTTGAGGTCCTGCCTAACAATCTTGGCAGTGTACGTCGTTTTAGTTATTTTTAATTGCTTCTGTTCTTCTTTACAGAAATCAGCAAGTGACTATAACAACTTTGACAGAGAATTTTTGAGTGAAAAACCTCGATTATCACACAGTGACAAAAACCTAATAGATTCTATGGATCAGTCTGCATTTGCTGGTTTTTCATTTATCAACCCTAAATTTGAGCAAATTCTGGAGAAGTAATTATTAATTAAATCGAACTCTGAGAAACAGCCTAAAGAAAACTTTCCAGCTCTTCATATGGAATGTGACTGAAAGACATTCACCTCCTTGTGACCAACTGTGTAGTGATATAACAATACTTCTGCTAATTCTTTAGCAACTGGCAGCAGCTTTGTCTTGCAAGGTTGAAGTATCCTTGTGAATTATGTGTATAATTAAGGTTTCTCTCCAGCTGGGAAAGTGTAGATGTCTGTTGTTATTTGAATATAGTTATTTCTTTGGACTATGTGTGTTGCGGGTACGCTTTATTTTGCTTAAGAGGGGAGATATTGATTATGAAGGTATCCATTTAAATACAGTGTGACCACTAACACATTAATTCTCATCAAGCAAAATGGCTTGACAATCTAACAGTGAAATCTGGGCTTCAAATATTGGTATTTTTAATAAGTGACATCAGTTAATACTGCCTCCTATAACAGGTATCCTTCCTTAAAATTTTATTTATAGTTCCTGGATAAAGTTTTATTAAAAATCATGAAATAGAATTTTTTAAAAGTGCCCCTTTCTAGTTTCCTTCTGCAATACGTTAATTGTGTTCATTGATTAGAATAAAGTGTTCAGTGGCAAAATGCAAGTGTTTGGTGTAAAAGTACACACTTGCAATTGGATAACCATCTGCACTTGCTGGGAATCAGGCAGTGTATAAATTTAATAAATATACCCCGAAGTGTATATGTTTACTAATTTTAATGCATTGCAAGACTGGTATTTCACGTGAAACTTGCATTTGCAGTCTAAAATTCACATGATGAAAGAAATTCCATACATCAGTTTGTTGTTGTTGTTAGTTGCGAAGTCGTGTCCGACCCATCACGACCCTATGGACAACATTCCTCCAGGCCTTCCTGTCCTCTACCATCTTCTGGAGTCCATCTAGGCTCACGCCTACTGCTTCAGTGACTCCTTCCAGCCACCTCATTCTCTGTCGTCCCCTTCTTCTATTGCCCTCAATCTTTCCCAGCATTAGGCTCTTCTCCAGTGAGTCCTTCCTTCTCATTAGGTGGCCAAAGTATTTGAGTTTTAGCTTCAGGATCTGGCCTTCTAAAGAGCAGTCAGGGTTGATCTCCTCTAGGACTGACCGGTTTGATCGCCTTGCAGTCCAAGGGACTCGCAGGAGTCTTCTCCAGCACCATAGTTCAAAGGCTTCAATTCTTTGGCGCTCAGCCTTTCTTATGGTCCAGCTTTCACTGCCATACATTGCAACTGGGAAGACCATAGCCTTGACTATACGCACTTTTGTTGACTCAGTTACTTCTGAGCAAACAGATATATGCACCTTTCCCCAAAGACACAGGGTGAAAGATGATGTGGCAAAGAAAATAAAACCTGGTAAACGAAACTTGAGCTGATTTGAGAACAATTGAAGTATTATTTTGATTTTGGAATAGATAAGAAATGAACAATCCCAAAGCACACAACTTTGTTTTGCAGGTGCATTTTAGCAAAAAAATAATAATATTGGGAATAATACATTAAGCTTCTGTGAGGCAAAATGTGTATTTCTTGGAAACCACTTGCTGTGTGCAGAGACTGAATAAGTTTAGACTCATGAATACTTTGAATTTATTGGACATGACCTACAAGTAACACCTACCAATTGGAAAAGGTTGTCCATTAGTGTAGGCCAATATAAGTTGTGTTGTCACTTAAGAATCCTTGATAAGATTATCTGGTTTCTGTAGGAATATTTAAATGTGCAGTTTGATATGACAAGCTAAGGCTGTTTTTTTTACTTTATAACAAAATGTTTTTAGCAGAGACAATGGTAACATGTAGAGAACAGTGTTGAAACTTGAAGACTGAGAATTGTTATTCTTGAACGACTTGACACTTAAAATGTAAATAAAGAATTGTGTTCTGTTGTTCTCCCACTTCACCTGATTTTTATGTCTTGTATCTAAGTTACTGTCTCAACTTTTCAGACATATATATTACACAGCTCAGCACCCAAACTCCGTAACCATCAGTTCAATAAGTTAGAAAGGTAGCAGAATGGTATAAAAAAGGAAAGCCCTCTTTGTGGAAAACTATGCAACATAGAACCACCTTGACGCATCAAATTTTTATCTTCAATGTATTAATCAGCAGGCCTTGCTCCATTTTTCCTTCAAGATGATACTAGGATACAAACATCTGGACAATTTCCTAAGTTTTGGATTTGACATTTTTGATAAGATTAAAGCAGGAACCCAGCTGAACTCTAAGGTGCTCCGAATGCTAAAACGATCAAATTTGAAATTGTAAATAAATGCAAAATATTCTACTTTATGAAATCACAAACGTGGAAGCTTTAGAGTTGGCTGATAACACCAATATTCTAGGCAATGGTGTTACATGGAACTCTAGCAATGTTAACCTAATAGAAATCAGTGTGAGAGTGGAGAGATTTCAGGTCCTGCACACCAGCGCATCAGTTGAATGGTTCGGGACTCCGTGCCCTTTGGCTGAGTTTCTTCCTGTTAGGTAAAGGTAAAGGTTCCCCCGCACATGCGTGCTAGTCATTTCCGACTCTAGGAGCCGGTGCTCATCTCCGTTTCAAAGCCAAAGAGCCAGTGTTTGTGCGAGGACATCTCCGTGGTCATGTGGCCGGCATGAGTAGATGCCAAAGGCGCACAGAACGCTGTTCCCTTCCCACCGTAGTGGTCCCTATTTTTCTACTTGCATTTTTACATGCTTTTGAACTGCTAGGTGGGCAGAAGCTGGGACGAGTAACAGGCGCTCACTCTGCTACGCGGCACTAGGGATTCGACCCGCCAAACTGCCGACCTTCTGATCGACAAGCTCAGCGTCCTAACCCACTGAGCCACCGCATCCTTTTAGGGGACCCTAAATGGGCCAGAAGCCACCCCGAAGAGGCAGCAAAGAAGGAAGTAAGTCCAGGGGACCTCGGAGAGACGGCGATCGACCCAATCGGTCCAGAAGCCTTCCAGAAACCAACAGCAGAAAGCTAACCTAACTTCAGAGTCTAGCCCAAACTGCAAGCAACCAAAGTCAAAAGCACTATTTTAAGCTGATTGTAAACAGTGTGTTTGAATCTGGGTAAGAACATCGATTTTGTCTATCCTACTTATCAACTTTCCTGAAGAAAAAAAAATCCTAAGAGGCAAAAAAAACCTCTGAAAGTGAAGGAGGGGGATTTTTGCCCCACCCTTTTACTAACGAAAGTGGCGAAATAAACCTTTTATGGAGGACCAAAATGTATTGAAATGAAATTACTATAAAACCTAAATTTGGAGAAGTTTGAAATTACTGAATGGTTAAGATTCTCATTTTAAAGGCAATTTGTTCATTTTGAAAATTTGAAAAATAAACCAGTGCTGACATCAAGTGGTGGATGAAGACTACGACAGCTATGGCTTTCATGGAGGACTTGGCAAAATCTGGGAAAAACTAATCTCTACTTGTGACCTTCAAAGCTCTTAACAATAGAGAACAGCTATGACAAAAAAGAAAACAATGTGGGCTGCAGACAAAGTGATACTTACAAACTTCAGGGAACAAAAAACTTTTTTTTTGAACTTTCTGGTTTACAAGTATCTGTTTAACTCTGACCCCAAAGCTATTTGCAGAGAAAATAAAATTTGGATTCTTGGTCATCATGGAAAATCAGAGATTTATAGAAAGAACCTATCAAGAAAAAATAAATACTTTTCAAGAGAAGACATATGATATGTTGCAACTAATTCAAATAACAATGATTTCAAACCACAAAGAAATCCAAAATAACTTTGAAAATATAAACCAATTTATCTCCAATTTAACTTTACAACAAAAAATCCCAAGAAACAACAGAGAAGGAATAGATAAAATAAGACAACTGAATACAAATTTGAGGACAGACTTAAAAGATGAAACCCAACAAAGAAGTATGATTTAACCCAAGTGAAAAAAAATTCACAAGAAATACTGGATTTGGAAAAGACAACTTATACTTTAACACCACAAAACAAATTTAAGGATAAGAAAAAAGATTGGACAAAATGGACTGCAGAGATGCCAGGAAAAACACTAGAACTGGAGAGACAAAAAATGATAAGAGAAGCAAAGAGAAAAAGAAAGAAATTTTCAACAAAAATGAATGGGCAAATGCCTCTCACAAAGATATTATACTTGAGTTACCTTTTATATCTACAATAACACCTACAACAATATGGAAACATTCTTCAGCAGAACATATTAAGGAAGATACTGGGCAAAAGAAAAAGGCTAAAGTGAAAATTAAGAAAATAGACAATGGAGCCTATCAGAGAGAATATTTAAAAAAGAAACACCTGTTCTAATATGGTTAAAGAAATAAAAAAAATTGGATATGAATTTGATTTTAAGAGGGAAGGGCCCCTCAAGTAACATAGTACTTTCTTTTTCTTCTTTTTATTTTATTTCCTGATATAAGTAATATAAGAGTTGGAATGGCTTATATAAAGGAAAAGTTTTAGATATTTAAAGGTGATTGACTTTAAGAAAAATTACAATGGATTAAAAATGTTTTGAATAAGAGTTAAAAGACTAGAGGACTAGATTTATTAAATGGAATATTTAAAGATTAAATATATTTTTAATTATGGTAAAAAAGAATGTAAAATTTTTGGAAATATGTATTAGCTTATAGGAAATAAGGATTTTAAGTAGCATACTATATTTTTATTTATTTAGTTTTCTTTTTTAGTCTTATTTATTCGTTAAGAAAGGTAAAAGTATTGGGTTGGCTTACATGAGAAAAAATAGACTTAAATATTTAAATGTAATTAACTTTGAGAAAATCTTAAGCAGTAAGAATGTTTTCAACATTGTGGGAAAAACAAATGTAAACAAGAACTGTAAAGAGGATCTATGATGAAACAACCAGAATGACTAGATAGAAAAGGAATATTATACTGATGTGATTATTATCTGTAAAAATATTAGAAAACTTTTATATTCAATCGTCATTCATTAAAACAACAAGAATTGTATTAACTTAAGGTTGGTAAAAGAGAACATTATGGGAAAAAGAGAAAATCAAGTAGTTTTTATGTGGATTATAGATTATAGAAATCAACTGTTGGTGAATGTTTCTTAAATGTAAACCCAGACAACAGTTTACCAAATATTAAGGTGATTATGTTAAAAAAATAATAAAACATATTTTTTTAAAAAAAGAAATCAGTGTGAGAGTGACTATGAAGCTACTACTACTTAAAACTATATGGCTGGGCTGCTGGTGCTGCAGTTAAAAGCAAAATTAATATATTGTTTACTGCATTAGCCTTACCACTCTCAGCTGTTTAAATATGTGAACAACCGGTTCTGTGTGTGGATGCTGCTTCCGGAAATCTGTTCTGGGCCTGGGCAATAAAAAATTAGCTACTGGTTCTGCCGAACTGGTGCAAACTGGCTGAATCCCATCACTGCTCAAGGGTATACAATAGGTCTCTTGCTAGAATTGCTAAACAAATTCAAAGGTCCAGAGAATAAACTGAGAATGTGAAGCTTGTTAAATCAGAGATAATTTCATACACCTTGCTTATTATACCCATCACAAAGAGCAGTCTCAGTAATACTGCACAAGTCAGTGGGGTCCAACGCTGCTGAATAAAACGGGCATAAGCAGAACCACAACCACTGTTAGAAAGGGCAAAGTCACAATCTCAAGTACATGCCATACATTGTTTCACTGTGTTTAAAGTCAGCAGAAGCATTATTACAACTGAATGGATTCTTGATAACCAGATATTTATAATTAAATGCAGTAAACTCTGCAAGTTTGCAAATCGAATTCCACAAGAATTGTTCATACCTGACATGAAACTTTTGAGTCTTTAAAGTAAACTGACATTTATTATTCACTTATTTTAAAATAGTGTATTTTATGTAAATACAGCAATGTACTATATCAGGGGTCCCCAACCCCCAGTCCATGGACCGGTACCGGGCCATGGCATGCCAGCAACCAGTCCGCACAAACAAGCAAAGCCCCATCCATGGGATGCAGGCAACACACAAAACCACGCACTCTCAGGTCTGTGGAAAAACTTTTCTCTGTGGAACTGGTCCCTGGTGCCCAAAAGGTTGGGGACCTCTGTACTATATCATCAAAATGTGTTTTCTTGGACTGACTTTTTACAAACATTTATCTGATGATTACGTACCTTAAGTATAGTAGCAAAAATTCAACCTATAAAGAAATTAAAGTGTACTTTAATTTAGAACTGATATTTTATTGTTTTGGAGAAAGATCAACACATCTCTTATGGCAAGTAATAAATTGCCCAACTATAGCTGAAAAATCTGCATTAAATAAATGAACAATCATGTCTGAATTAAAATTTAATTCAAAATCATATGAATCCACCATATAAATTGAGAAAAAAATATTTATAACATTCTCATTTCCACATTATTCCTATAGGCTATTTCACACATTAAGCGAATGCTAGTAACGGCTTCTTGATTAAGATTCACGTTTCCATAATTCACTTTTTACACTTAAAATAGTACGTCCTGTGAAACAAAATATTCAGCAGGTATTCTGAATGGAGGTCATTACAAGTTTATTTATCTGAAGCTGATAGAGTTTTTTATGATTCATGATTATGATTTTTGGACTTATTTACTTGAAAGATAGTGCAACTAATTTCAAGAGGTTTTTGTATTTAAGATCACAACTTTTTAAATCAGAATCAACAACTTCTTAGTCTTTTCAAGTATCAACATAAATTTATAATTGTATTGCATACAATGATTTTTTCCCCCGGTTATATGGCCTTTTCTCTGAATAGAAGAAACCACAGTTAACAGTTTATTTAGATATAACCTATAAAAATATCTACTATACATTAAATATTTAGCCACCAAGTTGTACACATTAAAAAAATATGAAGATATGCAAACAAATATTTCTCTTCAATAAAGGTAATCTATGAAGTAATGATACATTTTCAGTGAAGGCTAGTCTACTGGCTTCATTTATAAATGAGTAAATTATATTTTCTACAAAATTCAAAACAGATCGATACATCTACACATTTTTCTTCTGGCTAACCCTCAATTTTTAGAGAATTAAATTACCCACCCACCCCAAGTGGGCCACATCCAGAGAAGTTCAAAAAGTATCATGATAAAACACAACTGCTGAATAAAAGAGACCTATTAAAGTACAGCAATGTTTTTTTTCTGGTCCCTTCTAGTACCATACAGGTAGTCTTCAATTTACAATAGCAATTGGGACCACTTAGTGATGGCAGTTCTGGCAGTCCAGGTTGCTGTTGTTAAACAAGGACCTCGCATGACACTGCCAGCTGACTTTCTGCCAGCTTCTGTACTAACTTTGTGGGAAGCTGGCAGAGAAAGTCGGAAATTGTGATCTTGTGACAGAGGGAGCAGAGCAATTGCTGGATCTCAGAGGACATGTTGTAAGAACCACTTGTTGAACACTGTGACGGGTTCATATTGTTGCTGAATGTAAGTCAAGGACTGCCCGTATTTATCCAGAGAAAGCAACCCATCCCCCCAAAAGGGGAGAAAAAAACATATTATATACTATGTCAAGCTTATGGTTGCCACTCCAAATGACATCCTGGAGATGTCCACATCTCTCCAATGTTTCTGTATGACATCACTTGGGTATGTTAGACATCTATGCAGGTGTGCTTATATATCTTCTAAAAACAGTCTTAATAAAAACAGGATTGGGACAAACATTATTACTAACTGATTCCCTGTGTGAACATCATTCTTTCACATATAAATCAGTCTTACACAGACAAATATGTATGAATACACACACAGGATCTCCTCCCTCCCTCCTTCCTTCCAATGGAAGTGGGGGGGAAAGTGGGAAAGTGGATGGAATGGAGTTTTGGGGTGGCTTCCCTGGAAAATAAAAATATGAAAACCTTTGGGAGATATAGTTGGATGGGGATAGAAGAGAAAGAGAGAGAGAGAGAGAGAGAGAGAGAGAGAGAGAGAGAGAGAGAGAGAGAGAGAGACAGAGAGAGAGAGAGAGACAGAGACAGAGGGAGGGAGGGAGGGAGGGAGGGAGGGAGGGAGGGAGAGAGAGAGAGAGAGAGAGAGAGAGAGAGAGAGAGAGAGAGAGAGAGAGAGAGAGAGAGAGAGAGAGAGAGAGAGAGAGAGAGAGAGAGAGAGAGAGAGAGAGAGAGAGAGATGCCTTGTTTAGGCATTACAGAAAAGCAGCCTTTCTCATCTTCTATGTTATTTTCAATAGTACTAAGTGACTGAATTCAGAGATAGGGGGAGAATTTCTTCCAGTCAGGTAAACATTGTAAATGATTATCTACCTGAATAAATACTTTACAATGCAAAAATTATTTTATGATACAATACAGCTCAAGTGCTTTTTATATTGTTAGTTAAATAATTTCTATTTTAACACCATCGTTTGTCTTGATGTTAAGTTTAACTTTCTGGCTTATTTCTACAGCACTGAATGCATTGCAAAACAAGGAGTTCACAGCCTGGCCACAGCATACGTTATAGCACCAGCGACATAAAAATAAAGAAACAAACTGATCCTTATTTGCAAAGCTAACACAGTACATTGCACAGAGCTTTTACCACTAAGATAGTATGGTTCAATAAGATATCTATATAGACAGGATTTTTAAATACACTTCCAACTATTGAGGACAAAACTATTTTTGTTTCATGTATCTAATCTGCTGCCTGATTTCTATCACACAAATAATGACATTATATAATGACTTAATACAAATATATAAATGAATTAACATGCAAACTCAAAGAGGAATTGCGTCTATACGAATTCCATTTGAAAGCAGGATGTCAAAATTCTGAAAATTAACCTGCATTTTTCTGTGCATCTTTGAGAATCCAACTACAGGAGCAGTGGCCCCATCTCTCTTATGCTTTCCTCCCAAGCCATAAAGGAGGAGGAGCAGTAAATGCTAATCCATGATGATGATGATGATAATGATGATGATGGCGGCACCAGGGCTAAAGGATGTGCTGGTTCTCTTTTATAAAATAACACCATAATGCTAAATCAGGGCTTAGCAACAAAGCTCTTGCAAGCATCTCAGTGTCCACACTCCCAATTAATGTTTTAAAAGCATATAAAAAAATTAAAAAGGCAGAAATCATGTGCCATTTCCAAATCTTCAGCATTTTGAAATTCTTGCATGAATGTCTCAGAAAAGGACAGTGATGTCTCAGAAGGTTTCAGGCAAGAATGGGCTAAGTTGAATGAAGTGATATACTTGCAAAATCTTAAAGGCTATTTGAAAAACTGTCATTGCCATTTACTTTGGGGGTGAATCCTTCCACCATTACCTGAACTTGTTGATGGTACTCAGTGCATGACATCTGCTAGCTCCTCCAGTAAAAAACATATCTTTCAATTTAACTCTGCCTTTTAAATGAAAAATAGAGGGACATAATATAACTCTCTTCCCCCCCCCAACCCCCAAAAACATTCAAAACTAGCTAATACTTTATCTTTGGTTTAAGGGGAAAATGGAAGAGGTTCATCAATATTATGGACTCACTAGAACTTCTTAAAAGTCATGTGTTTCTCAAAACTGGTGCGGCACATTGTACCAATAAGATTTTTGGACTTCTAACCTTCATGTTCCATATTCTTATTCTTGTCTATATAAGATTATTTTAATTTTCACAGGCTTTACAGGAATTTCCTCAAAGAATAATATATAAAATCAGCGGTCCCAAATCTTTCTGGCTTTAGGGACTGGCAGCGGCTGGTTCACAAGCATGCACACCTGCAGCTCACACAAGTGGAGCTGTGCACGCTCGCCCACCACTTGTGCGGCCCAGTTTCAAATGGGCCGTGGCCCAGGGGTTGGGGACTTCCATATAAAATAGTGCTTATGGAAATTATGAATAATGTGCAGGCCAACTTTGACTAATTGACTACCATCAGTATTTTTAAATAGAATTAAGGGCTTTTTTTAAAAAAAAAAGGCTTAGAAAATAGTTCTATTTTGTATATGAAGTAGAAAGAAATCTGCTGTTATTTTTGATCAAAAAAAAATTTCAATAAATTATCTAGGAGACTCTGGAACACTTTATAATGCAGGAGCATAAAAGAGAAAATATTTTTAATGCTAAAATGGAAATAGAACCTCTAATAAAATTATTTAGAAAGTTGGTGTTATAAATACCAGCTGCTACAGCATTATTGCCCCACCCAAAAACTGGAAATTTTAATGGTCCACTTTATAATATTGAATATATTATAAACATGTAGTTTTTTGTGTTATCAACCAGAGCACTGTAATTATGAAATGAAAAAAATGAAGTTTGATGAAGATGATAAATATCTTGTCTAGTAGATGAAAAAGTTTAAAATACTTTTTGTGTACATAAAATTTCATGTGCATAAGGCTTGAATAAAATAATCAGAGGATTGTTTTTAACAGAAAGACCAGCTTAAGAAAATATTCTAATTCTAGAAGAATCTCAAAACAACACCTGTACATATAACATTCATGATCAAAAATGACAGGCTGAAGACAAAATATATTAAACTAAAACTAATTTCATCCTGGGTTCCATAAATACTTGGTACATTTTTGCCTTCAATGCTCAGTTTGTCTCAAAATCCATTTTAAAAGAAGAGAGCAGGCATTTTTCTGCCTTGCTGGCTGTCTCCTTCGAAGGCTTTCATCATCGTCGTGTCCCTGAGAAGTGTCCTTAATGTTGACACCGGACAGTGCTGGGAGCCCAGAGAGCTACAAATTATTAGGTACAGTCCTCAAGGCTTCTTCTCGAGAGCGGCTCACGCACACATTCTGAAAATAAAATAAGAAGAATTTGTTAGCAAGCTGTAAGTGGTTCACAGTCCAAGAAAATGCATACTTAACTCTGGCCTGACCAAGAAGATTCTCTTGAAAAGTTTAGGGACTTAAGACAGCAACCCTACACTGAGATTAACCTCTAAGACAGGGGTCTTCAAACTTGGCCCTTTTATGACTTGTGGACTTCAACTTCCAGAATTCCTCAGCCAGCCCTGGGAGTTGAAGTCCACAAGTAATAAAAGGGAAGACCCTGCTCTAAGAAAAATGCCCTTTTAAGCAGCAATAAATAATTTGGCTTACCCACATTAGATTAGTTGCCTTTAGAGATCTTTAGATCTAATAAATTATGTACGTTTCTGAAGGTGAGCTACTGTTGCAGGCCCATATTTTATCCTAGAGATGCATGCTCCCCAGGAAGCTACCATGATACATAGAATAAAACACATAGACCAAGAAGCCATGAAAAAAGATGACAACATTTGGGGTTTGGGGCTTTACCAAAAGTTATAGATACATAAAATTACAGATAATATATTAAAAAGAGTCAACAATTTTTGTTCTCTCGTAACACTGGAATTGAGCAGGAGACTTCATAAAAAGTCTGGTTCAAGATTATGCACTGAATAATAGCAGCTGCCCACTGGTTGACATAGTCAGTAAGCTTTCTTTAGAAGCTCAAGAGATGATGGGTTTTATTCAATATGAATACCTGGGGCCCACATATTGGCTTCAACAAGTATAGCAGAAGGCTGTTTTTCACCATTAACTAACATGAATCCAGGATCATGCGCACCACGTTTTTAATTTTTCAAATTTTATTTTATTTTTTTATTTTAATTCCATTTATATCCCGCCCTTCTCCGAAGACTCAGGGCGGCTTACAGGCTTAGCAGTAGCCTTCATTCTATGTATATGCCTGCTTATTAGGGCTTTCACACACACACACCCAAGCGGCATTATTACAAAGTCAGCTTAATTGCCCCCAACAATCTGGGTCCTCATTTTACCTACCTCGGAAGGATGGAAGGCTGAGTCAACCTTGAGCCTGGTGGGACGCGAACCTGCACTAATTGCAGGCAGCTGGTGTTACTTAAGGAGGCATTAGCCCACTGCTCCACCAAGGCTCTAATAACCCAAACAAATAAGCAAAGGTTTTTTTTCCAATGTACATGCACAAGCATAGGAAAATCACAACTTCTGAGAGTCACTCATCTAAATCCACCCACCTCTCCTCCTCTTTCAACCAAGTCTCTTTTTCTAGGCCACAATTTATGGAGCACTACAACTTCCCATGTTAGGAAATCACATGGCAGATTCATCAGTAATACTGCTCAATTTTTTCCTTCACTAGAGAAGACCTGTAATAAATATTGCTTTTCCTGCACACAGGCCCTTTTTGCATTAAATACAACCTTGAATAAAACAAACTATTAAAAAGCACAACCTTTTATCAAAAAACCTACTCTCAAACAGGCTAGCAGAGTAGTGATATAGTGAAAGATTACAAAATGGGTCTTTCTTTAGTGCCCATGAGAATCCCTCTTGCATCAACTTTTTCATTCAACCTTAAACATAAGTATGACACATTATGTCAAGAAGATTTTGCTGATATGCTATTATGGTTGGCGTCCACAGAGGGCTCAATCTGAGATGCTGCATGCAAAATTTTGGACAGCCACAAGAAGGCAGCAAAGAGATACCTAAAACACTGTGCTTTTGCTGCCATCTGATGGTCATCTGGCTTTTGCATCTCAGATGGTACCCCTAGTGAGAAGCCACAAAGATGAATATGAGCCATGATAGCCTAAAGTGAGTGGAGACAGGATTCAGCAGAGCAAAGGTGGAGGTCCTGGGAACATGCAACTCTACATCCCGATTATAATTTCCCTGAAGATTTCCAAAATCCACTGCAGCAGGGGCAACACCAGATCAAGAGCCAGAGCTGAAAGATGTAAAAACACAAGACTGCTGAGAAAGAAGCAATAATCACAACAATGCTCCTGTGTAGACTAGAATTTGGAACCAAGTCAGTGCTCTTCAGCTGGTTTAGCAAAGCTTTGAAGCCTAGGAAGTACAGAGGGGAAGTTGAAAATGGGCCAACATTTTAAAAATACTGCCCACTTAATAGGAAACAACTTCTTAGATACATTATTAAAATCAATTAGAATTATAATTTCTAATGCTAAAATTACATTGGTCAATGATATTGGACTAAACACTCTATCACCTGAAAAATATCCAGCTATCTTCTCACTGATTCTATTGTATTTATTGCAACTGTTAGATGTATTGTAACTATTAATAACTTAGGTGTTCAAAGTACTAAACTGAACTTTATTGGACATAAAACATCAAATTAAAAATCAGCAAAAATTAAGTTATATTGCAAAAGGAAATAATCAAATTTCAGCAGAAGTGAACCATAACTTGTCAATGATTCAACAATTCAAATAGTCTAAAACAGTTTGATCTCCAAGTCATGCAATACATAAAAACTGCTATATCTGCATTTGATTCCAAAGTGATTGGAATGATTGACTGAAATTTAATAAAGTATGATAAAAACAGCACCACATCTTTCATAGCTGATCAGGAAACAGGATTCACTGGTGAGCAGGGACAGTTACAAGGGCATCCTCAGGAGGTCTGACAATGTCTACATTCTGTATAATAATAAAAATACAGAAAATATTTATCGTACAGGACTGCCAATCAGTGTTTCCACAAGTAATTCCTGATTAAAATTAATGGATGACTGCAATTCTCCAAGCAAAATTTGTGCCCATTTTTCTTATAAACACAGTGTCATGGTTCCGACAGATGAAACTCTTCAGAGTATTTCAAGGCATTGTTTACCTTAAAGAATCTTTATTTGAGTAGCATAGCATCAGCACTAACATAATCGAAGCCAAAAACTGAGTTCCCCTCCCCTGAGCACATAGTATCAAAGCACACTTCCCTCCTCCAGTTAACAGTCATAAATCACATTCCCCAATTAGTTTGAAACATGGGCTTCCCCTCCAGTTCTCCAGCCCTCCAATTCTTTATCATCTCTTATTTCAATAATCACACTAGGTTCAGTATCATTATGTCTAGCTAGACTCTCATGCACATTCCTCCCACCTCCCCAGCATCACCTAACTCTAAAAGCAAAAAGAAGAAAATGGTTGCTTCTCCATCTGTTGTCAATGCAAAAACATCCAATGTTAGCAGCGTTGACACATAGACTATTGATTTACAGAACAACAATAATTCTATGGTTCCAGCTTAACACCGGCAACCTTATGGGCTACCGACCTATGTACAGAAAGCCATGCAGTATTACAGGGTCATTTAGCCATGACTTCCTTTGGATCCAGGAAGTCCCCAGATTAAGAATGAGTTCAGTTCCTAACTCTTGTCTTTAACTCAAATTTGTAGGCTGGGACTCATACTTTCAAGAGGCTTGCCTGTTATTGAAAATGGTGAAGCGTTCTTTTTTCTCAAGCTATCAAACTGCTGAAAAGAGGCTGTACATAAAAAATGTACAGCTTCATCTATTCACAAAAAAATGTGCCGCTTCAGTGGTTTACTGACTCAATGAAGGAGAACCCTGTCCACCATTTTTAGTAATAGGCAGTCCATTTTAAGTACAGGTGGTTTTATAAATAAAACATTCTTAGCCCAGGGACTGCCTTGCATTAGTCTGTAACTTTAGCATTATCATCGCTCATTTTACTAATATTACTCTGACTGCTTTTCAGCTGAAAATGGAAGTTATGCCAAACTTAAAACCTTGGCAAGTACATCTCCAAGAGGGAACTCCCACCTCCAAGCCCGTGATTAGGTATGCCACATAAGCCACCCCATCCATGATTAAATCATCAATGAGAACAAATTATGTACAGATCAACCTGGCATTCAAAAGCAACAGACAGAGCTCAAGGCAACTGAGGACACAATAACTTGGTATATGGTTCGAGTACTGGTTTCTGGACAAGCTTTCAAGGTGCAACTTCAGTAGCCCCTCAGATTCTGACCCTACCTATCCCAACCTGTCACAATATTGATGTTTCCACTTTCTACTCCCTATTCCCCCTTCCCTAGCTCTCCCTTCAAAGGTACCCCATATATCCACCCACACTACACATATCGAGACAACCACCAACCACCCCAGGCCTTATAGCAAGTATCAGACTTCCCCACCCCTGGCAGTTCCTATCTTCAGGCTCTTGGTAGTTGGAATAACACATAGTTCCTGTGACAAGCTCCTCTATATACTTCAGATCATACACACTCCCTTTCTGTCCAGATAAGTAGTAAGATGACAAATAGCTCTCCAGTTAATAGAAAACCCAGACTGAGTCCAGAAGAAAGGTCCAACAGGCAAGTGCCCAGAGCACAGCGAAGACAATGATAATGCAGAGTTCAGTGCTGCCTCTACCACTCTGGCTCCTGCTTCAAGGCATGCCCTTAAATTTCTCCCTGCCAAAACAAAAGGACCCCAGAGCTGTAGAAAATGTTCTTGATCACAGACTGGATAAGGATCAATAATATGAATGTAAATCCTAACAACATGGTGATATACATGTGGATGGTTCCTTGGTTCTATAGAGATGCAGGAATGGGCACAACTAGCGCATAAAAGTGTGCATAGGCTCTCCTAGCCACAGCTGCCACCTGCTCTTCCAGCCAGAGCCCTGAGTCTAGGAGCACCCCCAAATTGTGCATCAGGTCTGCCTGGAGTAGTGCCATCCCATCCAGAACTAGAGATGGAAGAACCTTGTCTCAAGAGGGGTCCAAATACCCACAGCCTCTCCATCTAAAAACGGTTGAATCAGAGCTCTATCCAGACCCAGACAGCCTACAGACACTGGAACTAGAATGTTCACAACATCAGTCAAGGGGACTGGAGCGGAGATATAAAGCTGGGTGTCATCTGTATATTGATGATGTCTCACCCCAAACTGATGGATCACCTCACCCTGTAAATGTTAAATAGGAAAAGACAGAAAACCAAGTCCTGATGCAACCCACAGAGTAGGGGCTGCAGCCTGGTTCTCTTCCCACCTAACCATGCCGACTGAAACTGACCCTGGAGTAAGGAGGAGAACGAGCACAACACAGTGCCACTAACCCCAACTCCTGAGCCACCCAAGAAAGATACCATGATTGATCATATTAAATTCCACCACGAGGTCAAGAAGAGCCAGGATGGATGCATTACCTCTATCCCACTCCTGTCATCCATGAGCACAATCAATGCAGTCTTAGTCCCAAACCTGGGCCTGAATCTCAACTGAAAAGCATCTAGATAATCCGCTTGATCCAAGGTCCTCTGCAGCTGCCCTACTACCCCTCTCTCCACCACCTTCCCTAAGAAGGGAAGGTTGGAAACTGGGCAAAAAGTATCCAGCTTGGTTGGGTCGAGTGATGATCCTTTGAGGAAGGAGTGTAGCACCACCTCTTTAAGAGCTGGTGGAACCCCTCCCTCTTTCAAGGAGGAGTTAATTACCACCCATCTCCTCCCATGCAACTTTAATGAGTCAGGAAGGGCAACCTAATATACAAGTGGCTGAACTAGCAGCTGAGATGGATTTGTCCACTTCCTCAGGTTCCACAAGCTAAAATGTGTAGACTTTTATAAAAGTTTTATACATAAATTAAACCAATGAAGAACAATAAAAGCCTTCAGTGCTGATTTATTTTTGTCTTTCTAACCTCTCATATACTAGAGAGCTAAATTTCTAATGCAAATCAATCTTGTGTCGTGCTATGCACACTTAAATCATGCCACAAAAACATGGGGAAATTGTCCCTAAGAATAGACAAAAATGTGATCAATCTTGGCAAAAATTCTTAAGTATCAAATCAAAGAATGCAAGTTAAGACACTGCCACCATAAACAAATAGGCAATGACAATTCCCCCCAAACATTTTGTCATTTCTATGAGAAATATGAAGAGACAATGAAAATGAACAGAAGTTTTACCCTTACAGAATAAGCAAAGATGTTTATATTTACATAAAAAATAGTCACTGGGAAGGCTGTGCAAGGCATTCCCAAAGTGTCTCTTCTCAAAGTACCAAAGAACTGCATATCCAGAAAGCTGACAGGGCCCCCCTGTTTGCTTCCATGGTCATTTCCCAATGCCCTTGCATAACCACTTCACCTATGCCCACGGTCCCATAGCACTGGCTGGTCTGCTCAGGCTGACAACTTAAAAGGCTGCTGCATAATTTCTGTGTATTGGTCTATACCTAGCCATTTCCCAAAGGCACAGAAAGAAATTCAAGATTGAAGAAGAAAGTAATTCCTTTACTAAAACAATCAACAATTAAAAGGAATACTGTTATACTACTTAGCCTACTAAAAGACTTCAATTAATGAGCAAATCCATTCCAACTTAAACAATACTATAAGAGCACTGTGTAATCAAAAACTGTGGTAATTTTGATAAAAGGGGACTTCTAGAAAAATACAAGATAACTTATATCACAGATAAAATTTCCATTTGTTTTATGGAACTCTATTACTGACACTGAAAAATTCAGTTACAAATTTCCTTTACAAACAACTATTTTAACTGACATAAACTAGCTAACAAGCCATTTGAACCAAAGCAGTTGTGATCATCAATGTTCCCTAAAGTATTTATTAATGTACTTAAAAGAAAAATTCTGCTTCTGAATATTCTTTTTTCTGAAACTTTTTAAAAAATTAATACACATGAAAATACATATTGAACACACTATTATGGATACATGTATTTATTCTCTCTCTCCATTTTCCTATTAATTTAGCTTGATATACTTGATTCCCACTGAAGCCAATGGGACAAGAGTACAATGATGGTGTCCTGTCTTACTGACTAGGTTCATATATTTTATTAAACTATATTTTGGTTTAATGAACAAACTACTAGATGTCCAACCACGAGCTAAGGGATACTAAATACAAGTGCTTGTTCACATAGTAATTAAACCAAAATTAAACGAATCATATTTTGACTATATGGACCTAGTAGTAAATCGTAGTACTGGTAGCATAGCTCAGAATCAAAACATGTACAGTAATGCTACATACAGAAACATTTGTATGACATTGTAACTCAGTCAAAATTGTGTTTGTTTTTGTTAGCAAAGCCTTCCACTCTCATTTTAGGGTGCATGGGTAAAATAGATGAGACTTTTCATATAAACCCAACAGACACAAACTGAAGTCAATCACTAAACAATGATATGCGTCTACGTTTATGAGAAAGAGAGAATAACCATTATTTTGCATTAAAAAAGAGTGCCTATGAATTTATATTTCTTCCAGAATTTTAATATCAAAAATAAGCTTTCAAACTAGCGGAACACAAAAATCTTTGCAGCTGTTGTTCTAGAATGAGCAAGAGATGGCTTTCAAAATCTAGATAACAAAAAAAAATTCTAAAATAATGTAGTACATTTCACATAAAACATACAGATACTGAAAACTGAACTACTGCAGTGATATTTGACATGACATTTATTTATTTATTTATTTATTTATTTATTTATTTATTTATTTATTTATTTATTTATTTATTTATTTATTTATTATTTTATTATATTTATATACCGCCCTTTCCTGAAGGACTCAGGGCGGTTTACAGGGTGATTAAAACACAAAATACAAAAGTTAAAAACAGTTAAAAAAATTATATCCGTCCCTGAACAAATAAAACCCCGGTTAAAATTAAAATTAAAATTCTCAGCCTGGGCCAGAGAGCTCGAAGAGCCAGGTCTTCAGGTCCCGGCGGAATGAACGGAGGTCGGGGGCAGTCCTAAGCTCCACTGGCAGCTGGTTCCAAAGGGCAGGCGCACCCACTGAGAAGGCCCTATCCCTGGGTGTTGTCCGCCGGCAATCTCTTACCGGCGGTACCCTGAGAAGACCCTCCCTGTGGGAGCGCACTGGACGAAGGGAGCTTGATGCCGGCAGCAGGTGTTCCCTCAGATAACCCGGACCCAAGCCATTTAGGGCTTTATAGGTCATCACCAGCACCTTGAATCTCACCCGGAGGGCAACCGGGAGCCAATGCAGCTCGCGGAGTAGAGGTGTTACATGGGAGTATCGGGGAAACCCCCATCACAACTCGCGCGGCTGCATTCTGCACCAGCTGAAGCCTCCGAGTGGTCCTCAAGGGCAGCCCCATGTAGAGAGCGTTGCAGTAGTCTAAACGGGAGGTCACGAGCGCATGAGTGACTGTGCGTAGGGCATCTCGGTCCAGATAGGGTTGCAACTGGCACACCAGGCGAACCTGGGCAAAAGCCCCCCTGGTCACGGCTCCTATATGGTCTTCAAAATTGAGTCGTGAATCCAGGAGGACACCCAAGTTGCGAGCCCTATCAACGGGGGGTAACACCTCACCCCCCATCGTTAAAGGTGGAATAGTCTGGTTAGCCCGAGATGCCGATATGCACAGCCACTCAGTCTTGGCGGGATTGAGACGAAGCCTGTTTCTCCCCATCCAGACCTGGACCGCCTCCAGGCAGCGGGACATCATGGCGAGGGCATCGCTGGGTTGGTTCGGGGTGGAAAGAAAAAGTTGGGTATCATCAGCGCACTGATGATACCCCACCCCAAAACCAGGAATGATCTCACCCAGCGGCTTCATATAGATGTTGAACAGGAGGGGCGAGAGAACCGACCCCTGAGGAAACGAGAGGCCTCGGGGCGGATCTCTGCCCTCCCGTCAACACCGACTGCGAACGGCCCAGGAGATAGGAGAACCACCGTAAAATGGTGCCTCCCACTCCCAACCCCCTGAGACGCCGCAGTAGGATACCATGGTTGATGGTATCAAAAGCCGCTGAGAGATCTAATAGGACCAGGACAGAGGGACAACCCCTGTCCCGAGCCCGCCAGAGATCATTCACCAGCGCAACTAATGCCGTCTCCGTGCTGTATCCGGGCCCGAAACCCGATTGGTATGGGTCCAGATAATCAGTTTCCTCCAGGAACAGAGTTAGCTGATGCGCCACCACACTCTCAACAACCTTCGCCAAGAAGCGAAGGTTGGAGACTGGACGATAGTTATTTAAAACAGCCGGGTCCAGGACAGGCTTTTTGAGGAGGGGTCTCACCACCGCCTCCTTCAAGGCGGCAGGAAAGACACCCTCCTTCAAAGAAGCAGTTATTACTGCCTGGAACCAGCCTCGTGTCTCCTCCCGGGCCGCATAAACCAGCCAGGAGGGGCACGGATCCAACAAACAGGTGGTGGTGCTCAGCCTCCCCATGATCCTGTCCACATCTTCAGGGGAAACAGGATCGAACTCAGTCCAGATAACATGCTCAAGACCGTCCGATTCCTCCACGTCAGACTCTGCCCAGTCAGAGTCCAGACCGGCCCGGATCTGAGCGATTTTGTCCACCAGATGATGACTAAACTCCTCGGCTCGTCCCTGCAAGAGATCCTCCATCACCTCCTGGTTAAGGAGGGAGCGAGTCACCCTAAACAGGGCGGCCAGGCGATTATCTGCGGACGCAATGAGGGCAGCGAAGTAATTAGACTTCGCCGTCCTCATCGCCGCAAGATAAGACCTTATAAAGGTTCTTAACTGCAATCGGTCAGATTCGGATCGGCTGGACCTCCAACCGCTCTCTAGACTCCGTCTCCAACGCTTCATCTCCCGGAGCTCCGCAGAGAACCATGGAGCCCAACGGGATCTGCGCCGGGTCAGAGGTCGCAAGGGTACAACACAGTCAAGTGCCCCGGCAGCCGCCCTTTCCCAGGCATCCACCAAGGCATCGACTGGGCTGTGGGTGAGAGCGATGGGTATAGACCCAAGCGCCATCTGGAACCGTTCAGGGTCCATTAGGCGCCTGGGGCGGAACCACCTGGTCGGTTCCGCAGCCCAGCGGCGGGGGGTGGCATAACAGAAGACCAGCCGCAGGAGATAGTGATCTGACCATGACAGGGGAACAATGGTTGGTGAACCCCCTCCCAGATCATCCAACCTAGTCAGGGGTGGCTATAGTAGAGCACAAGGCAAAACAGAGTCTGTTGAAATTAAGATCAGGACAAGATGCTTACAGAGAAAGTACTATTCCTAGAAATCTAAAAACTTTTCTTCCTTATATTAAAAGAATGGAATCTCTCATTGAATGGTAATATACAGTATTTGAATACTACAGAGGTGTTGTCTACACTGTATTGAGGGATATAGGCATGTATGGAAGCCATTCACCCCTGAAATCCTGTATAACATCTTTAACATCTTCATGAGATTGATGCAGAATTCTTTTAAAAAATCATTAAAGTGCATTAAAGAGAACACACAACATTCCATTAATCAAATAAACTATCTTATCAGTGTTCCCAAATATGAAACTCTGGATGGTTGTGAATCCTCACTCCAGGAATCAAAGAATAAATTAAGCTCTTTTTTTTTAACACTGCTCTCCCGCTACCTTATTTTTATATAAAAAAAGTACATTTAAAAAATTAACCTTGGAAGAAGCAATTAGCTAAGGAAGGGCAGAGAGAGCTTAACTCTTTTGTTACTGGCAGGTTTTCTACTTTAATACTTCTTCCAAGTTTCTTGTAAAGTTTTAAATTCACATTTGTTAAGAAGACCTACCTGTGGTTTATCCCTGTGTGTATTTACAGCTTCAACATTTAGAAATAAAGATTCCACTTTGCAACCTGTAGGTAGAAGTCAACATTTTGGTATTTAAATTCATTTTATTCACTAAAAAAGAACAATATCAACAGCCTAACAATAGCCTCTTCCTTTTATATCCAATGGATACTGGAATTTGTACAAATACTGGTTAAAAATAGTTCCGGTTAACACTTGTTAACATTTGTAGCATCTATTCAGGTAAGGTTGCTTTATAAAGTTTGCTCCTATGACACTCAGGCAACAGAGGTTCTCAGAGGTTCTAAGTGGCAGATATACTACTCCTTCCAATCAACTTCAAGCTTTCTCCTAAGAGTCATGGATAGCAATTTTGAGCAACTGTAGCAACATTCATATTGACAGACATTGGGGGGGGGGGTTTGTAAAGAATTGTAAAACATTTGATTGCATGTTGAGAGTATGTTGAGTATCTTCCCTAAAAATAATGATTAGGCTTTCATGCCTTTAAGTCAGGTTGCTGGAATTGGAGAAAGGAAATTGAGAGTGGCTTTTTGGGTGTAAGCACAATTTCAATTCTGATACTGAAAATATATTCTTGTTCTAAGCCATGTGCTGAACACACATGTCCTTCAATTTTACCGGGTGGGTTTTCTATCTAGAGATTCCTTGATTATGTGGGATCTTTGGTGGTCTCTGAGCTTTGTGGCAGATGTTTCATTAACCAAGTTAGGTAACATCATCAGTACTAAACAGGGAGTGGGATTTGCTCTTGTTTTATATATTAGTCAGTGGCTTGCCCTTGCTTAATTTTGAACCTTATTCCAGCTGAAGATCTTGACATTCTAAAAAGGGAAGCCTGCCTTTAACATCCAGTAATACATTTAACTGCAATAACTGCAGCATTTTGGACACTAGATGTCACTACAGGCTTCTTTTTATTTGATAAGTTACAGGAGCATCTCTCTTGTTTTTAAACGTTTTCTTCAGAAATTCCAAATTTTAATATCCACATTCCCCCCTCTTCTTCTTTTAACAAGAAATAATAATGGTGATTTTTATTTAGACTAAGTGGTACTTTAAAATTATTTTTATTACAACTTTGCTTCACATTTCACACTGGAGGCTGAAATAACCTGACACAAAGTAAAAATTAGGTTTAATAAGTAAGCTTAAGCAGAGTCAGGCCTGGTTAGCATCTGAATGAGATTCCAACAGACTACATGACAACTGCAGGCTAGATGGAAAAGTTGAAAAAAAATTAAAAGGCAGTCATCATCCATTTCTGTATTATTACTAATAAAACAATAAGGGCATATCCATGATCTGCCTCATCACTCAGGCTCTTTGGTAGCCTATTCCTTCCTATAATTAATAATTTGCCATTCTATCATATTAAAAGTTACATTTCAGCTACAGCTCTTAGACTCTGGAAACAGCCCACTACAGTCAACAATTAGCTTTTTGGATTCTATCTTTTTGAAACAAGAAGATATGGAATACACACAACAGAGAAATAAACAGGCTTACTAAAGTCCAAGTATCTGCAAAAATACTAAAAAATATTTCTAAAGAAAAGCCAACATTAACCAAGGAAGCTATGTGAATCATTTTGAGTGGCCATAGAGTAATTCACACCAGAGTGTTGTATGGCAGGACCTAGTTACCGTATTTTCCGGCGTATAAGACGACTGGGCGTATAAGACGACCCCCTACATTTCCTGTTAAATTATAGGGTTTGGGCTATACTCGCCGTATAAGACTACCCCTCTTCCAACGCACACCAAATAAAAATTAAAAAACATCAGATTTGATTTTAATATGGTAATTTTAATTCAAATGCTTATGACATGCAGGTGCTTAGTAGGAAAACTGTCACTTATAAACATAAGGCTGTTTGTCATCAAACATGTAAACATAAAACAGTGCAAGTGGATTAAACTATAATAATAATAATTAATAATAATTAATAATAATTAATAATAATTAATAATAATTAATAATAATAATAATAATAATAATAATAATAATAAGAAGAAGAAGAAGAAGAAGAAGAAGAAGAAGAAGAAGAAGAAGAAGAAGAAGTTGGAGGGGACCTTGGAGGTCATCTAGTCCAACCCCCTGCTAAGGCAGGAAACCCTATACCATTTCAGACAAATGGCTGGCCAGTCTCTTCTTAAAAACTTCCAGTGTTGGAGCATTCACCACTTCTGGAGGCAGGTTGTTCCACTGGTTAATTGTTCTAACTGTCAGGAAGTTTCTCCTTAGTTCTAGGTTGCTTCTCTCCTTGACTAGTTTCCATCCATTGCTTCTTGTCCTGCTTTCAGGTGCTTTGGAGAATAGCTTGGCTCCCTCTTCTTTGTGGCAGCCCCTGAGATATTGGATCCCTGCTATCATGTCACCCCTCACCCTTCTCTTCGTTAAACTACACATACCCAATTCCAGCAACCGTTCCCTATTTTCCTAATTCACTTTTTCACTTTTCCTAATTCACTCTAAAGCTTTCCCTGTGCAGAGCTTTAAGTAAAACCAGCTGCCTGCAATTAGTGCAGGTTCGCATCCCACCAGGCTCAAGGTTGACTCAGCTTTCCATCCTTCCAAGGTAGGTAAAATGAGGACCCAGATTGTTGGGGGCAATAAGCTGACTTTGTAATAATGCTGCTTGGGGTGTGTGTGTGAAAGCCCTAATAAACAGGCATATACACAGAATGAAGGCTATTGCTAAGCACATTGATTTGTGCTTTAAATTGTAAGCCACCCTGAGTCTTCGGAGAAGGGCAGGATATAAATGGGATTTTTTAAAAAAAAGACCAAATGGGAGATCCGCTCCAGGTTTTCCAGCCAGCCCGCCCAGTTCCTGAGTCAAATGTGTCCTTAGAGCTAAGCAGCTGCTCTGGCTGCTGCCTTCCCCACCTGCCTGTCAAGTTGGGATATACTACAGCTGGTCTTCAACTTTAGAAGGAAAGACGCCCAGACCCCAGCCTGTAAAAAATCACAGACTGCAGCTTCTTCTCCAATTGGTCCCGCTTTCCCTGCGCAGACTAAATGGCAGATCCGCTCCAGGTTTTCCAGCCAGCCCTGTCCCTAAATTTTCAGCACCCAGCGTATAAGACGACCCCTGACTTTTGAGAAGATTTTCATGGGTTAAAAAGTAGTCTTATATGCCGGAATCTACGGTATTCAAATTCCCAGCTTTACCTCAAGAAAAATAGAAGCAATGTCTATTTTAAAACATTTTGGTTAATGGTGAACTGAACAGTTTAATGCAAACTGTGACTTGCTTAACAAGTACAAGTGATTTGTTTTGATACACAAACTAATAGATGTAACCTAATGAAATGTTTTTCATAATAAAGTTGATTAATTTGCTTAGCTTAAATTTGAATATCTTACCATAAGCCACTGGAGTTAGCTTTAAGACAGTATGCAGAGGGCACTTAAGATAAGGCAATTGTTCTGAAAAGGGAAAAATACAATAAACAAAAGAATATCTTCTCACTATTGACTGTAAAGTTGGTTACTAGTTAATGTTTGTATCTCACTTCACTAAATAAATCTTCAGAACAGCTTCCATTTGTCAAAACCAAACAGCACACAAGCACTGCTACCATGGGTAACAGACATGGATAAAATTCCAAGACTTAGCCAGACAAACAAAAGAATAAAGAAATTATAAACTGAAATCACTGAATAAATAAACATATTTTAACCTACCTAAAACAGTGGTTTTCAACCTTTTCAATATGGATACTCTTTAAGTACCTTTTGTGGCCACAGACATGACCACGGACCACCAAGACTTAACTCAAGATTTAAATCATAACATTTCTTCAAGCCTTCACAGACCCCGTGAAGACATCATGCTTTCCCACCAAGGGTCCACGGACCACAGGTTGAGAACTACTGGTGCATTGGTGTCTTTATTTAGGATATGTACCACTTGACTGCAATTATCTGGTATCAAAATGAAAGTTACTATTGACTACCTTCAGGTTCTCTGTGGCCATTTGTAAGGTACCTACCTGCAGGCTTATCCAAAAAGTAAGCAAGCAAACAACGCATAACAGCTTGGTGACAGATTACAAGCACGTTTTCCTGCCTTTCCAGCTCCATAATTACTGGCTCTAACCTTTGAACAAGATCTTCATAGGACTGGAAAAACAATAGAAAAAAATCACAATAATATGGATATATGTAATAATTATAATAGTTTTATTATAAAGTTGATTTGCTCTAAGGTTGATTAAATAGTACCACCTGTGTACTCTTTAAAATAATAATTTACAAACGCTTCTGATCTCACATAAGATGTGCTATTTAGCAAGAAGCCTATCTTTTTAAAAACTTCCATGTGAATCTGAAAAAAAATACAGATGCTTTTAGGAAACCACTCATTAAAAGTGGTTTAAAGCAGCTGCATTTTTACTTTAGGCTCCACCAATACATATTAGAGAGGTTTATGCTCTGTCTGGATCCAATCCTACAGAGATATTCTTCTTTGTAACCTTTAATTATTGTCCTGTGCTTAAAATCCAAATGGTAGATTAATGGCAACTACCAAGTACGTAGCTGGATGAGATGATTTTCAAAATCCATTCTTCCTCTCTGCATCCACTTTCCTAAGCAATCTGTGCCTGTTTTTCTGTTTCTGATGGTTTTCACACCACAGAATTTGAGTTGCAGAAGATTACAGACTGATTCTGTCACTTTATTCTTTGTCTGTTTCAATGTTTATTCTTTAATATTTATTTTTCCCTGTGTAAGAAACTTTGTAAATAGCTGAGTAATTGATACAGCTAGCATTTACCTTGTTTTCATCTAAAAATAATGAAACGTGTTCTTGCTGAGAGTTTTCTAAAACTAGAATTCTGCTACCAAAATGAATTTTTAAGAAACTGTATTTTTCATACCCACAAACGCTGAACAAAAGAAGTTTGAGTAAGCTACTGTAAACAGATCAACTGATAAAGCGGAGGGCAGCAAACATCCTGATGCTTTACCAAAACATAAATTTTTGCTTTGCTAAGGAACACGTGAACAGTATATAGTCAAAGTTAACCCAGCTGTAGTCATTAAGACTGAAAAACACACATCTTTTTTCTCTACCATCAGCAAACAGCTCCAAAAATGTTTCCATCTTACATAACATCCATTATAACTTCACTGCCTCTATGCCATCTGTATTCCTGCAGTGTTTTGAACATTAGGATCACTCAGCCAACACATGATACATGGATTTAAGGCAGGTTGCACTTCTAACAAATACTGTTAGCAGCTGCTTTTATCGGTGCTTTTGATTAATGCTTGGCTTTTAATGGCAGCCTGTAAAAGGGCAAGCTAACAAGCAATTAACTGAGCACCAAACATGTGGTTTTAAAATTTGTTGCTCTACTTAGAGAAAGCACATGAAAACGCTGATGCACGTTCCACCGTAGGGCCCTGGGTGTGTTGCTGCAGGATGGCCAGCATTACCCCCTCATCAAAACCACTGAACCAAAAATCCAAAATGGAAACAGATTTATTCCCTCCTTTTCCAAAATGGGTTAGGTTAAGAAACCTTTCAGCCCTGCTGAAAATTTAAACTCTGTGTAGGATAGCTTTTTAGGTTACAAAATGCTGTTGCTGTAAATTAGCATTTCCTACATAAATGAGAAGTTGGTTTCTACTTTAGCAACAACACAATGAAGTTGCAGAAAAGCTTCCTCATGAGAAAGAGGCAATAAACTCCCTTTATTTCAAAACATTTCTCTTTTGAAACGCTTACAAAAAGACTTTTGCATCTTCAAGCTTGCACAAGTAAAATTTAACAAACCTCGCCCTTAGGATATCTGTATCTGTATTTGTCCTGGTCTCTCAAAGCAAATTCTAATGGATAATTTTCCTGAATTTCTTCGTATGTCATTTCTTCACAGACTCCCTATGAAGACAAAGAAAATAAGAGTTCATGAAGCACAATGACGAGAAAATTGGGCTGTGCTCACAAAGATTATGAATTGAAATGCCACTTTTGTCATGAATTCACTGGAAGCCTATTCTTTCAGCTTCTAATTATGTCTTATGTTTTAATGTTTAGTGAGAGATAACCTATGTAAATTGACTTGTATTATCATCTTCCTCATTGTGAATTCTGAAGTTAAGTTGCATAAATGGAAATTCAATTCATGAAAATTAAATTCATGGAAATATTTATCTATTTATCTAAACAAATTGATACCTTGCCATAGTCCAAACCAAGCCTTAGCGGTCTACAATAAAATTAAAGCAAACTATATAATAATAAAAATAACAATACCAAACTAAACAAAACCCTGCTTAAGAGCAAACACTCCAAACACCTTCTGGTAAAAAAAAAATCTGCCTTTAGCTTCTTGTTGGAGCTGAGCAAATCTTGGGATGGGGTGTGGAGGGGGGAAGCCCTATCACAAAAAATGGCTCGTGAAAATGGAAACAACACAGTCGCTTCTCCCAGCTTGATCTAATCGGTTAAATCTGCTTAGTTTTTCAAATACCAACAGAAAAAAACACTAGCTATTGTCAGGTGCTTTAGCACTAATGTTTTTCAAAACTCAATTCAAAATTCTTAATGAGTTTATTTCAATTAACACTGAATTTTAACCCAGATTTCTGCCAATTTCAACAAATAAAACTATTTTAAATATAATCACATTACAAACAGCATAAATAAAACAATTTATCATTCAAAATGAATTATTTGAAATGAGAAATTTTTTTAAAAAACTGTTATGTCACTGTCAGGTTGAAAACTAATTGACGACTAGATGGGCGGCAAATAAATTCAATCTATCAATCAATTTGATAAGACATCAGGGCAGAACAACCAGCATTTTATTTTCACACAATGATTAAAACAAACTTTGATTTGAACCTCAGCTTTAAAGCATCCCTTCAAATTAGGGATAGTTGTCAAAAATAAAAATAGTTTACTGCCTGACATTGGTTCAGAAACAATGGAAGTAATTCTGTCACAAGAAGGGACAATTTCCACAAAGACTTTTTAAAACTGCTGAAACAAACTAACATTTACCTTTTTTAAAAGTATAATATGATAATTAACATTATAGTTTTATGGTGAGAGGCAATAGGTATAATACAATATAATACATCTGAAATAAGCCCTGAAGATTTGTCTGATAGGCACAAAACTTCAGGAAGCTGCAGGAGATCATCATCATCTTCTTCTTCATCAAAAAACCACAAGCATTGCATATAACAGAATAGCATCCTACCGCATCAATTTCATTTAAAACTTTCCACTGCTCATAAGGCACTCTCAGAGCCTCAGCAGTCTGAATTGTCCTCTTCATCTGACTTGTCCAGACTTTCAGATCTTTGATGTTTTGATCATTAATGTACTGGCCCAAGCTCTTGGCAAACTGGAAAAGGTCATTAAAAAAAAACACATTATAATATTACAGCTACTCAGATTCAGTGTCAAAAGATAATAAATCTTGAATGAGGTCTTTCAAAGGCTCATCTAGTCCTTCAACAAAGCAATTTGACTTGCACTTAACAATCACAATATTTGTTTACTAAAATGAGAGGGCGCTCCAATTTTAGTGAAATAAAACATTGCATGAGTGTTACAAACTTCCACTTATAGAAGTATATAACCTCCTGAACATTTCTTCAGGCTGATTTATGTTTTTTAAATAGTAAAAATAAATGAAGGCCTGTGACATCCCCACGTTCCTGTATCTTGACTGCCATCTTTCTTGAAATATTTCACAGTTTTTAAGAATCTTCTGATTTCACTGTCTCTCAATCTTAGCAACTTTAAGATGTGTAGGCTTCAATTCCCAAAATTTCCTACCCACACTGTAAGCCTGAACACCTGGGGATAGCCCCACAAAAGCTGCCATCAACTTGTAATTTTTAACATGTCCCTGGGGAGAAATTAATAAATACGTCATGTAAATGTGCAGTTAATTTAACATTTTATTTAAATTAATCCAATGCAGTTTTCGTTCTGACCCTATTCATTTCTTCGTGATCTCATTCATTTTCTGGAATGGAAATCTGGTTTATTGTTCAAAAGCAAAAAAAATGCAGAATGTTCATTGTCTGGATCCAATGCAAAATGATACACCTTTCCAAACATTAGTTAAATTTTAAAATAAATTTTAAATGGAATAAAATACAGAGCTACAGTAGACCGCACATAACTTACCTCTTTTCCTCTATGGGACAAGCCTGTGTCTCCTCCTATTCTTCCCTTTAGATTTAATTCACTTTCACCATGTCGACAGAGGTAGATGGAACGAGGAGTTACATGGATATTCATGAGGTAGTAAACAATCCGACTCTGGATGTGATCCATTACATGATTTACAAGATAACTCCTTCCAACATCCATGATTTTAATATAAGAAAGATCCCTGTAGCAATAGGAGAAATAATTAATTGTATCATTGTCCTATTTAGCCTAATGCTTTATTTATCAGCCACAGAACCCAGGAATATGTTTTACTTATCTACATTTGGTGAAAGATACAGATAGTCCTCTGATTATATCCATTGTTCAGTGACCATTCAAAATTATAATGTCACTGAAAAAATGGTTTTACAACCAATCCTTGAAGTTTTGGCCATCGCATCTGCAGCCCTCCCCAGTCACATGATCAAAATTTGGGCCAGCCTGTATTTGCAACCACTCCATCCTGCCCCTGGCACCTCCCCATATTCCTTAGTGCCTACCTGTGCCACCTACTCTCCTGCCTGCAGCACCAGCCTGCACTCTATAGCAACCACCTGAGCTACTCACCCTCTCCACTTTCTCTCTCATCTGCTGACCTGTTTGCCTGGGACTCTTGTCTCTTTCCATCTAATGACTGGAGTGGCCCTAGGGTTACAACAGCAACCAGGATTACCACTGCTATTAGGCTCAGACACGTGATGTTGTGCTTTACAACCCCATCATTTAGAGACAGAAATTCCAGTCCTGACTGCCATCATAACCTGAGGACTATCTGTACTTCCAGACAACTTTAAGTAACAGGATGTTTGTTAATATGCAATATATTTACAGTCATGGCCGAAATTGTTGGCACCCCAGAAATTTTTCCAGAAAATCAAGTATTTCTCACAGAAAAGTATTGCAGGAACACATGTTTTGCTATACACAGGTTTATTCCCTTTGTGTGTATTGGAACACAACAAAAAAAGGGAGGAAAAAAAGCAAATTGGACATAATGTCAAACAAAACTCCAAAAATGGGCCGGACAAAATTATTGGCACCCTTAACTGTCGTGGCGAAGGGGCTTGCGTAATTCAATGAAGCTATGAGCTATGCCGTGCAGGGCCACCCAAGACGGAAAGGTCATAGCAGAGAGTTCTGACAAAATGTGATCCACTGGAGAAGGAAATGGCAAACCACTCCAGTATCTTTGCCATGAAAACCCTATGGACAGTACCAAAAGGCAAAATGATATGACGCTGGAAGATGAGCCCCTCAGGTCAGAAGGCGTCCAATATGCTACTGGGGAAGAGCAGAGGGCTAGTACTAGTAGCGCCAGAAAAAATGAAGCGACTGGGCCAAAGCCGAAAGGACGCTCAGCTGTGGAAAGTTTAGGCTTAAATTAAAGAAAGTAGGGGAAAGCGCTAGGCCAGTCAGGTATGAATTAAATCATATCCCTGTTGAATATACAGTAGAGGTGACAAATAGATTTAAGGAATTAGATCTGATAGACAGAGTGCCTGAAGAACTATGGACAGAGGTTCACAACATTGTACAACAGGTAGCAACCAAAATCATCCCAAAGAAAAAGAAATGCAAGAAAGCAAAATGGCTGTCTGAGGAAGCTTTGCAAATAGCTGAGGAAAGGAGGGAAGTGAAAGGCAAGGGAGAAAAAGAAAGATATGCCCAATTAAATGCAGAATTCCAGAGAATAGCTAGAAGAGATAAGAATGCCTTCTTAAATGAACAATGCAAAGAAATAGAAGAAAACAATAGAATAGGGAGGACCAGAGATCTTTTCAAGAAAATTGGAGAGATGAAGGGAACGTTTCATGCAAAAATGGGCATGATAAAGTACCAAAATGGCAGGGACCTAACAGAGGCAGAAGAGATTAAGAAAGGTGGCAAAATTACACAGAAGAACTATACAAGAATGAGCTTAATGTCCCTGATAATCACAATGAGTTGGTCACTGACCTCGAGCCAGACATCCTAGAATGTGAAGTGAAGTGGGCCTTAGAAAAGCTAAGCAACAACAAAGCTAGTGGAGGTGACAGTATTCCAGCTGAGCTATTCAAAATCTTAAAAGACGATGCAGTAAAAGTGCTACACTCAATTTGCCAGCAAATTTGGAAAACTCAACAGTGGCCACAGGATTGGAAAAGATCAGTTTACATTCCAATTCCAAAGAAAGGCAGTGCCAAAGAATGTTCAAACTATCGCACCATTGCACTCATTTCTCATGCTAGTAAAGTTATGCTTAAAATTCTACAAGCTAGAATCCAGCAGTATGTGGATCGAGAACTACCAGAAGTACAGGCAGGATTTCGAAGAGGCAGAGGAACTAAAGATCAAATTGCTAACATACGTTGGATCATGGAGAAAGCTAGAGAGTTCCAGAAAAACATCTACTTCTGCTTCATTGACTATGCTAAAGCCTTTGATTGTGTGGATCATAACAAACTGTGGCAAGTCCTTAAAGAGATGGGCATACCAGACCATCTTATTTGTCTCTTGAGAAACCTACAGTATATGCAGGCCAAGAAGCAACAGTGAGAACTGGACACGGAACCACTGATTGGTTCAAAATTGGGAAAGGAGTCCAGCAAGGCTGTATACTGTCGCCTTGCCTATTTAACTTATATGCAGAGCACATCATGAGAAAGGCAGGGCTAGATGAATCAAAAGTTGGAATTAAGATTGCCGGAAGAAACATCAACAACCTAAGATATGCAGATGATACCACTCTAATGGCAGAAAGTGAAGAGGAACTAAGGAGCCTCTTGTTGCGAGTGAAGAAGGAGAGTGCAAAACGTGGGTTGAAACTAAACATTAAGAAAACCAAGATCATGGCATCCGGCCCTCTCAATTCCTGGCAAATAGATGGGGAAGAAATGGAGGTAGTGACAGATTTTATTTTCTGGGCTCCAAGATCACTGCAGATGGGGACTGTAGCCAAGAAATTAAAAGACGCTTGCTCCTGGGGAGGAAAGCCATGGCAAATCTAGACAGCACACTAAAAAGCAGAGACATCACCCTGTCAACAAAAGTGCGTATAGTCAAGGCTATGGTCTTCCCAATTGCAATGTATGGCAGTGGAAGCTGGACCATAAGAAAGGCTGAGCGCCAAAGAATTGAAGCCTTTGAACTATGGTGCTGGAGAAGACTCCTGCGAGTCCCTTGGACTGCAAGGCGATCAAACCGGTCAGTCCTAGAGGAGATCAACCCTGACTGCTCTTTAGAAGGCCAGATCCTGAAGCTAAAACTCAAATACTTTGGCCACCTAATGAGAAGGAAAGACTCACTGGAGAAGAGCCTCATGCTGGGAAAGATTGAGGGCAATAGAAGAAGGGGACGACAGAGAATGAGGTGGCTGGATGGAGTCACTGAAGCAGTAGGCGTGAGCTTAAATGGACTCCAAAAGATGGTAGAGGACAGGAAGGCCTGGAGGAACATTGTCCATAGGGTCGCGATGGGTCGGACACGACTTCGCAACTAACAACAACAACTTAATATTTGGTTGCACACCCACTGGAAAAACTAACTGAAATCAGTCGCTTCCTATAACCATCAATAAGCTTCTTACACCTCTCACCCGGAATTTTGGACCACTCTTCCTTTGCAAACTGCTCCAGGTATCTCTTATTGGAAGGGCGCCTTTTCCCAGCAGCAATTTTAAGATCTCTCCACAGGTGTTCAATGGGATTCAGATTTGGACTCATTGCTGGCCACTTCACAACTCTCCAGCACTTTCTTGCCATCCATTTCTGGGTGTTTTTTGACGTATGTTTGGGGTCATTGTCCTGCTGGAAGACCCAAGATCTCGGACGCAAACCCAGCTTTCCGACACTGGGCTCCACAGTGCAACCCAAAATCCTTTGGTAAGCCTCAGATTTCATGATGCCTTGCACACATTCAAGGCACCTAGTGCCAGAGACAGCCAAACAACCCTAAAACATCATTGAACCTCCACCACATTTCACTGTAGGTACTGTGTTCTTATCTTTGTAGGCCTCATTTCGTTTTCGGTAAACAGTAGAATGATGTGCTTTACCAAAAAGCTCTATCTTGGTCTCATCTGTCCACAAGACGTTTTCCCAGAAGGATTTTGGCTTACTCAAGTACATTTTGGCAAACTGTAATCTTGCTTTTTTATGTCTCTGTGTCAGCAGTGGGGTCCTCCTGGGTCTCCTGCCATAGCGTTTCATTTCATTTAAATGTCGACGGATAGTTTGCGCTGACACTGATGCTCCCTGAGCCTGCAGGACAGCTTGCATTCCTTTGGAACTTGTTTGGGGCTGCTTATCCACCATCCGGACTATCCTGCGTTGCAAACTTTCATCAATTTTTCTTTTCTGTCCACGACCAGGGAGATTCGCTACAGTGCCATGGGTTGCAAACTTCTTGATAATGTTGCGCACTGTGAACAAACACCAGCTGCCTGCAATTAGTGCAGGTTCGCATCCCACCAGGCTCAAGGTTGACTCAGCCTTCCATCCTTCCGAGGTAGGTAAAATGAGGACCCAGATTGTTGGGGGCAATTAAGCTGACTTTGTAATAATGCCGCTTGGGGTGTGTGTGTGTAAGCCCTAATAAGCAGGCATATACATAGAATGAAGGCTACTGCTAAGTTTGTAAGCCGCCCTGAGTCTTCGGAGAAGGGCGGGATATAAATGGAATTAAAATAAATAAAAATAAATAAAGGCAAATCTAGATCTCTGGAGATGGACTTGTAACCTTGAGATTGTTGATATTTGTCCACAATTTTGGTTCTCAAGTCCTCAGACAGTTCTCTTCTCCTCTTTCTGTTGTCCATGCTTAGTGTGGCACACACAGACACACAATGCAAAGACTAAATGAACTTCTCTCCTTTTTATCTGCTTTCAGGTGTGATTTTTATATTGTCCACAGCTGTTACTTGCCCCAGGTAAGTTTAAAGGAGCATCACATGCTTGAAACAATCTTGTTTACCCACAATTTTGAAAGGGTGCCAATAATTTTCTCCGGCCCATTTTTGGAGTTTTGTTTGACATTATGTCCAATTTGCTTTTTTCCCCTCCCTTTTTTTGTTGTGTTCCAATACACACAAAGGGAATAAACCTGTGTATAGCAAAACATGTGTTCCTGCAATACTTTTCTGTGAGAAATACTTGATTTTCTGGAAAAATTTCTGGGGTGCCAACAATTTCGGCCATGACTGTATATTCTTTTTACATTATGGAATATCCCTGGAGAGTTAGTAAAAAGAGCTAAATGTATCTTCAATTAACTAAGATCTGAAGAGAGAATTCCAAATCAACCAAATTATCCATACTATATAGAATTTATCAATCCATATAGCTTGTGGCTGTCACTTTCTATTTTAATTAGTAATTGCTTCTTTACCTAGAAATGAAGTATGCATTAAAAAAAATTGCCCTGCAAAGAGGCCAACATTTCCTGGAACTGTGGGTGTGCATTATGTTTAGCTTATTTTTAAATGTGTTCTTTGGAATGATTTATCTCTGTAAACAGATATTTCAAGCTATTTTCTCTGACAGATATTTTTTTGCTGAATCATTAATTACGGATCTCATTTGCTGATGCTGTAAATTTCAATTCCGAGATTCTTTTTCAATTATGCAACAGCAGCATGAAATTAATATATTAACATTATTTGTTGCCCAAGCCACGTTACCGCAATTCTTTTCTCATTCATTAGTATAAATAAACACTATTTTCATAACTAGTACAGTTCATGTTTTTCCTAGGACTTTTATCTGGTTGACTGTAGTCAGTAAGCAATACATATAGTCAAATACTTTTGTAAACCAACCAGGTTTACTGGCCAGAATCATAAAATAACTTAGGAGTATGTAGGAAGACATCCTAAAAAGTTGTATGAGATTATTTGCAAACCTTGTCACAATGCAGTGACAAGAGCTGAATTTTCAGTGTCATGGTAAATCTGTGTCTGGGATTTAAAAGGTCAAGTCCATACAAGGAAATGTCCACAACTGAGTGCTGTTGATGAAAACACATCCTGAGCTTTGTTGCTACTTTGAATCTGCATTGTTTTACGTTTTCTTTTAAATTGTGTTATTACAATTTAACAATTGTATTAGATAGTTTAATAGCTTGGTAGAGTAAAAAAGTATGTTATAAATCAAATAAATAAATAAATATTATAAAACAGAACAAAAACATCGATTTTACCACCACAAACCATACATTATAGCAAGCAATCACAAACAGAGCCCCAGGAGAGTATATTTACTGGTTCATCTTTTTATGGCTATAACAATGTGCAAAGAAACTCTTGGAAGCCATGAGATAAGCTTATGACATATAGGATTTTATAGGCAATTAAGGGAAATCACTTAAACAATTTGAAATGGCTAACATTAACCAGTGAAAAAATGGCCAGAGCTTTATAAAAAAGATATTCTGAAGATACACAAAAGCCAATAATAACATCCCCAATGTTATGGAAGCATATATTTGCTATCTATCTACATGTTCTACCTACATCTATTAGCAATATTTACTATATTTTACATATAAAAAGGTAAATATCCAGAGATGACATCAGAAACAGTAATGTTCTGAGATTTGTGATATGTTGCCATCTTTCCAGTAGGACCTCGAAAGTATGTCTTTTCTGTAGCAGCTTCTGCCCTACAGAACACCCAACCTCAACCTACCCCAGTATTCGGCACACCCCCTACCCTCCTAGTCTTTCAGAATGCCATAAAAAACTGGCTCTTCCCTAAACATTGGGATTCAGTGAGATTGGAGCCTTGAGATGGTTTTGTTGGAAACAGTA
This sequence comes from Vipera berus, assembly GCF_964194415.1. Taxonomy (NCBI): domain Eukaryota; kingdom Metazoa; phylum Chordata; class Lepidosauria; order Squamata; family Viperidae; genus Vipera; species Vipera berus. Next base: position 225,007,971 of record NC_138203.1, read on the forward strand.
AAGGGGAACAGCTGAAGAACAAGGTTTTGGTTTTTTAAATTGTTTTTAATGTATTTGGGGTTTTATTGCTGTTGTAAGTTGCCCAGAGTTGTGTTTCTTAAAATGTGTGGTCACATAAAATAAACACATAAACTCCCCGTAACGTTCTACTTTTGACCTCAAAAGTCACTCTGAAAGATATAAATTTAATAAATAAAATAAAAATAAAAGATGGTCATATTTGACAAAAAGAACAAAGCAGACTGAATCAGAAAACTTAAATGCCATTTGTCATGGACTGAATGCGGACCAAGAGTTATTTTTAAATTATAGCGATTAATGTCCAAAATATCCATGTTAAATGCTGTGATTATTTCACACTTGGTCATTTTTTCAGGCAACCATGGAATTTCACTTTTTCTTTAACCTTTCTCACTTCCCATTTTTCTCACTCCAGATCACAAGCCAGGCGTAAACATCAACAATTGAGTAATAAAATTGTCAGGAGTATAAATCTCTCACAGTAAAGGGCCATAGTGTTCTTTGTTGATTTTGCTACCTAGGACTGACAAGCACACATCCCTCTGCTTTATTTATGACCTGCTGTATCTCACGATTCTGTCTCTATCTTCTAATCCTAAAAGCATTTCTGCTTATTCTCATTACTATCCCATTTTTTAGATTTTCCTTGCTTATTAAAAGTATCTATATAATCTCCCTCACATTAATTTATATCATTCATCTGAGAGGACGTGATCCGCTAAACATTATGTTAAATGGATTAACCTTTAAGGTACCCTATTATTGCTTTTAATTAAAATTCAAATGGTCACTTACTTGTCTAGATTTTCATCCAACGTCTCATACGAATTCTTGTAACACTCAATTCTTTTCATAAAGTCCTCTGTAGCTTCATCACTAGCACAGTCAACATAATCAGGACTGCCTAATTTCACTTGCTAAGAAACCACAGAACAAAGAAATCTCTAAATATTATAAAAGAAGTCAATTAGATGTATGATGCTTTCCTATATTCTGTGTTTTTAAGTAGAAAAAAACTGAATTTCAAAGGGAAACCTTAATACTTCAACACTTTAGGGAAAATGTACAAATTAAATATCAGTAGAAAATATAATGTGGATGGTAAATTGTTATCATAAGATTGACACTTCTGGTTTCATTTTATTTCTATAGCCTTAATTTAATATATTATGTCCTATAATCGTGGTGTGTGTGTGTGTGTGTGTGTGTGTGTGTGTGTGTGTGTGTGTGTGTGTGTGTGTAGACAGATAGGTAGGTAGGTAGGTAGGTAGGTAGGTAGGTAGATATAGATAGATAGATAGAGAGAGAGAGAGAGAGAGAGAGACAGACAGACAGACAGACAGACAGACAGACAGACATTTGCTGATGCTTTATTTAAACTAAATTTGTATATCATGATCTCTGTAGATGCCATACACTAAATAAATAAATTTCTATAGCTCGGTGATTGAGAAATAATATTCTCATACTTCCCCTAGGCTTGTTCTGCAATTATATGGTTAGTTTGTTTTCTGCCTTTCCTGAAATGAGGCAGAGTTCACTGGTAAAATACATATTTTGCAAGCCAGTTTCCCAAATCCAGTCCCCAGTGAATGCAAGAATGCTCGGGAAGAAAACCTGGAAAGCTCAGCCAGTCAGGGAAATGATACGAAGCTAAATGTTCATGATGTAATCTGCAGTTTTAAAAACAAACCTTAACGGGAAATCAATTCAGAAGTGAAATATGTTATCTGCGTGCATACATGTATATATAACATTTACAAAAAAAAATTGTATCCAACTACTTAGTATGGGAGGGAATGAAACAGCTGGATAAGATTCAGTGGTTCTGGGAAGTAAACTGAGCACAAATATTTTAACGTAAACGGAAGTTACTACTCACCACAATATTTGCAGCAATAACCTCGGGATCAACACATACTGACTCCACAAAAAAGGTCTACAAGTCAAACAGGAAGAACATTGATGCTAGACCCTTACACATTATTTTTCACTTTCTAAAACAATGCAAAGCAGGCTTCAATTTACATACTTAAAAGCAAAACACAATAAATCAAATAGTTTTTGTCTAGTAACCACAGCTGGAACCAGTTGGTTGATTGTTAAGCAAAGTAGTCACTAAATAAAACTACAATTCGGCCTATGATCTAAGTTTAAGCTTTTCACTGCTTAATAGACCTATGGTCATAAATGCAAGGATTGGTTTAAAGTTACTTTTTCATCACTGCCATAACTATGAACAGTTGCTAAACAAGGCAATCACTAAACGAGGACTACCTGTATTAGTTCAAACCTAATCATACAAACTTTTTTCTTGTATAATTATTATAAAGTAGTTGTAGTATGTTAAAAATTCCCTTGATCTTTTTCTCAACTAATTCAGATAGTATGGCTTTAATGAAATCCTTTTAATTGTCATGTAACAGAATTTTTAAAGAAAATTCCATATACTGTATCTTTCTAGAGGAATAAATCAAGGGAACATGGCTATATCTCTTCTTTATCTCCTCACAACAATACATGAGAGTTATAATTAACAAGGCAATTAATGGTACATGCAATATTAAAATTGCCAGCTGTCTTAAAAGTGAGCATTTCTAATCACAACAGAATCTTCTTTCTGATAATAGTTACTGTCTTTCTGATAATAGTTACTGTCAACCATAGAAGTAAACTTCCAAAATAAGTTATTATGAGCATAATTTACTAGAAAAAATTTTTGGGGGGTGTTTTACAGAATTACAGCCAATACTTTTCAGCTGCAGTTACAGTCAGTTTCTTTGCAATCAGTGTAATATTTAGAACAAACATTTTACACATCCCAAGACTAAATAATTTTAGTATCTTTATTCAACTGACCTTAAATCCATTTTCTTCACCAAACTTATATATGGTGTCTCTACGCTCCCTTGTAGTATTTGTAGCATCAAAAACCTGGATGAGACAATACAGGAATCATTGGTATATCAGTGGAAAAATATATATCTCTTTGTAATTTTTCATGAATCATTAATAAAATATAATAGCTTTGTCTTAAGTATTTTTAGCAACTACTGTATGGTTTTGCACAGTATGTAGGTATATATATCTTCCATATGTATGCCTGGCATACTAATGGCAAGGAGAACAAATAGTTCAATTAAATGTGTATTTGCTGAGCTGTTAATTCCCATTAACAGAGGGCACTCCCAAACACGGTTGTCACAAATATTTTGAAGTGTTATCTTGAATAAAATGACAGAATGAATCTACTCAATAGGACTATATCCTAGTTGGATATAACTATGTTATTATTCTACATAACACAATTTATTATGAATGTGCTATAAGATACACATACAGAAGAATAAAAATTATCCAGAATTAACTCATATTCTCTCAAGATTTATGAAATACCTTGTCTCAAATTAGCATTGAAGATTATGCACTAAAATTACAAATAAAATATATAGGACATTCTGCCTATTTTATGTCGTGCTGTTCCCATATATTTCTGAGATTTTCAAAAGCAAAATGCCTGTACAAATATTTGTTCCATTCACCTTTCTTTCTACTATAATTCATACACATATGACACACATATCATACTAACCTGTACCTAATGTTTGCCTATTTATTTGATTTTCACACCACCCAACTCAATAAGAAACAGAAATAAAATAACATATTGTTCAAGCTATTTCATAGGGCTATCTTTTTTTAAGGTGTTCCGTTTTCCAAATGTGACTTACAAAGCCTTTAGTAATGCAACAATTTAAAATTACTTCTGCATTATAAAAATTGATGTCGCAGATACAGATATGAAAATTATCCACTGATGCTGGGAGAAGGTTAGTACTATGTAGTGTATGTTGTAATTTCCCCCAGTAATAAAGCAAGTGACCAGAACCAATGATCACACTGGGGTTAGACTGGGCAAAACCTCCAACCTCGTATTTATGTAGCAGCTTATGGAATTTGAGAGCCACCACCTCAAAAGGCTAGGAAAAACTGTTCTAGTATTCATTTGTTTAGCCATGTACTATAGAACACTTACGGCCACATGCCCATTTTCTTCACAGAGATATCGCCGAACATCATTTAGTGCTGCTAAGGCACACTGTCTTAAAAAGAAGAGACAATATCCTAGTTATCCCCTTGACAAGACTTCACAGTTACAGACACACAGGGCTGTTCAGCATTATTAAAAGACTGTACACAAACCAGGACTCAGCCTCATGTACCAAAGCACTTAAAAGGCACACTTCAGAAATACTGGAGCAACTTATATGTCTTCCTCCAGTTCACAGATTACAGCATGGCCAGTAAAATTAAAACAATGATTATAGGAAGAAAACAAAGGCTGAGCCATGCATCTCTCAAGACAGCTCTCCTACTTTTCCACCTTGGTAAAACAACCAACAGCGTCAGCTGTTTCTAATTGCTAACATCAACATTCCTTTAGTTCAAAACAGCAACATGATGCCAACAGAAAGTAGCACATAACAAACTTACTTTCGGATTTTCAGGGCTTCTTTATTGTCTGGCAAGAAGAATTCAAAGGACTTGTATGTTTTTACCAAATCTCGACGGTACTGTCCAACATTAAACTCTGTGCAGAAAAGTCGAAGAGGAAAATTGAGTTTTTATTTTCTCCTATAACTTACAGTTATAGAGTCATCCCAAATATCCAGAAAATGTATTATACGTTATAATCTTGAAGCCAGATCACTTTACAATTATACCCTAAAATATTGTTATAGGAAGCTCTAAAGGGCATTGCTTTACCATTCCAGTTCTTCTCAGAACCAATTTTTCCCATGAAGCTTTTAACACACAATGACTTATCACGAATTAAATCTGTGATTAAATCTAGGTATGTAGAACTGAAAACAAACCATCTTAGCTTCTTTTGCTATTTGCTTCCATTTTCCTTTCCTTACTTTTAATTGAAAGCAGTTGAGCATAATGAACTTTTTAAAAATTGGTTAAGCACTGTGCACACTAGTGACATTTTTAGATAAAAAATAGCAGTAATAATACCTTTAACCAATAATACATTTTATCTTGGTTAACCAAACATTAATATCTACCTATCCTATGTCTTTGGAAAGGACTTGATAGGTTGGTAAAAACGCTAAATTCAGTCTAAACATCTGGCTGACTATGTGACTAATCAATAAAATCTTACTCTGTTACAGTACTCATTTTTTTTCTTTGTTTCATTATATAATTATAAAACAGATATATTACATTTATTATTTCAATACAGCGTGGTCTAGAGATTACTAATACTCTAAAGTTTAGATAAATTACATTATTAAAGATAGAAAAGGTACTATATCAGTATTAACTATGATTTATAATACCAATTTAATAAGCATAAGAGTCACCTTATTGGAAAAATGGGATATATATAAATTTAATAAATAAAAATAAATAAATAAGATTATTTAGCTTTTACTGAATATAACTGAATATAACTTTAAGGAGAAGCTGCAAAATACATCAAAATATTTGGTGTAAAAGAAAGGTTTCTGCGTAAGCTTACTTAATACTATCCACTGAGTTGTTAAAAAGAAAACAGATAAACCAAAATAGGCAACAACATCTAAACAGAAAGAAAAAAAGAAAAAAAAATAGCTACTTGGGTAGTATACATTTAGGCCCCCTTAGAAGCCAAAGGGATTGATATTTGCCATGTAACATAATATATTGCATTCCTGTCTAAATTTTGTTGTGACAGCACTCACCTTTTGTAGGCACTCCAATCCAATTTAAGTAGCGTGTCAATTTTTTTGATATGTAAGTTTTTCCTCTTGCTGGAAGGCCAACCATTACAATCAGAGTAGGACAGTTTGTCATGCATACTATAAAAAATGGTACAGTTAGTATTCATTAAAAACAAGAATATCAGTCATAGATCTGAAGACTAAATTAGGAAATAGCGGGCATCTTTTTATGGAAATAACAGCACTCCAGGGAGAGCCTTCTCATTTTGATGAAGCATTCAAAACAGTGTACTGATTTTATTAGAAGTTCCCCTAAATCTACTAAGTCCACAAATGTTTGCTATAAATTTACATAGTTACTCTGAAAACAAGTTCAGAAACCTATTCACATATTTCATCTATTCCCCTGAAATCATTTTTTTTCAGTTACTCAAGCTAGCTGTGGTATATAATTTGCTTCCTACCAAATACTATTTACTCCTACTCATTGAACCTGAAAAAGAGTCCTTTGAAGTTAATACTTAAGTTTTCTCAAAATACAGACTAGTAATGAGCAACTTTTTCATGTTGTGGGAACTATAACTCAATTTTATGCTATGACAAGATATGCCATATTTCCAAACATTTGTTAAAATAGCCAAATGTACTCAAGTTGTCAGGCCAGGCCAGAAAAATCTCCCAAAATATCAATCATGTTATTTACAATTTTAGAATTGTTTTTAAACTAAAAAAAATAGAACACAGTAACTACCATTTCATAATACTCGCACAAACAATTACAAGCATCAATATAACAAAACAAAACTATGCTAGTGCAGAGACAATAGAGTGGTGGTAATGACAGAAGTGAACATGAATTTGAGAGTCAGACAGTATTTAGTGACTGAACACCAAAAATGACAGAAGTACAAATCCCTTAAGAGTTGCTTTAGATAGGTGTCCATAGAAATCTTTTCAACAAATAAAAAAATAAACATTTCACATTTGTTACCTTAGTAACTATTACGTTTGCTTTGTCAAGAGGGTAATATTATCCATGCCCAAAAAACTAATGTAAAAAATTTAAGAACACTGCAAATCAGACATGGCTGAGCACACTGATTTGCTGAAGTTCATAACAAGAGGAAAAAAGTAAATTGGAAAACACTGGTTTTATTAGCCCAAACTTCAGAACATCTGCTTTTTTTAGGCTTCTGGTGGCATATTACAACCAGGAATTATCTGGTTTGTACAAGTTTACTTGTACTTCTTTGGTGGCCTCACTTTCTTTAATTTTCACCATTTCTAGAATGACTTATGGACAAGGGAAATGAAAGGGACAGAGCAGATAATGAAAGATAAAACTTCTATCATGATTTATTTATTATTTATTTTATTTCATTACATTTATATACCGCCCTTTCCCGAAGGACTCAGGGCGGTTTACAGGGTGATTAAAAAACAAAGATACAAAAGTTAAAAACAAATTTAAAAAAATTATATTCGTCCCTGCATAAATAAAACCCCAGTTAAAATTAAGATTAATTCTCAGCCTGGGCCAGAGAGCTCGAAGAGCCAGGTCTTCAGGTCCCGGCGGAATGAACGGAGGTCGGGGGCAGTCCTCAGCTCCACTGGCAGCTGGTTCCAAAGGGCAGGCGCACCCACTGAGAAGGCCCTATCCCTGGGTGTCGTCCGCCGGCAATCTCTTACCGGTGGCACCCTGAGAAGACCCTCCCCGTGGGAGTGCACTGGACGAAGGGAACTTGATGCCGGCAGCAGGTGTTCCCTCAGATATCCCGGACCCAAGCCATTTAGGGCTTTATAGGTCATCACCAGCACCTTGAATCTCACCCAGAGGGCAACCGGGAGCCAATGCAGCTCGCGGAGTAGAGGTGTTACATGGGAGTATCGGGAAACCCCCATCACAACTCGCGCGGCTGCATTCTGCACCAGCTGAAGCCTCCGAGTGGTCCTCAAGGGCAGCCCCATGTAGAGAGCGTTGCAGTAGTCTAAACGGGAGGTCACGAGCGCGTGAGTGACTGTGCGTAGGGCATCTCGGTCCAGATAGGGTCGCAACTGGCGCACCAGGCGAACCTGGACAAAAGCCCCCCTGGTCACGGCTCCTATATGGTCTTCAAAATTTACCAATAGGGACTGTTTTGTTTTTTTCTAACACATATATGAAACAGATACAGCTCCTACACTAAAATACTAAACTTAGATGGTCTATTTTTAATGAAGCTGTGGCATTTTTCAGAAAAGCATTCAAATATATAAACACTACAAAAATAAATAGTAATATCTCTATACATTATGGATGGGCAACTTATGGCCATGGGGCTGCATTCAGTTCCTGAACTAACCAACAATTCAGACTCTATCAAAATATGTTCCCTGACAAACAGCTACCTGGGAAAGAGAAAATTAAATGCATCCTCAAAAGAGGACCTACTGTATGTGTTTGTTGGCTCAGGTCCGCCTACTATTATGATGCCTCCAAACCTATCCAAAAGCCAATGTAGCCATTGAGAAAAATTAAGTGGCCGACATTCTATTTAATCTAAAACAAGAAAAGATATGTATTGTAAACACTAAAGCACATATTACAATACCATACAACTGCTTCCATTGTGTAAATTCATCTTACATAACAATTGAGAGCCTTCTTCCCCTTCCCTCACAAGCAAACTAGTACTTACAAATTAAGCTAGCTTTGCTATGAAAATTTCATGCAGTGGGATTTCCTACTTTCTCCTTTCTCTTCGGCTCCTCTTCAAATGATGCACCAACCTCTGAAGCAGATTTTGAGAAAATCAGCTCTTCTTCCTGATTCCACTGGCTAGACTACCAGCAGAAGGAATTAACCCTTTCCACTTATAATGCAATGTAAAACTACCAAGTGCATTTTGTGCCTTTCTTTATTTCAATGGTGTCAACTTAGAGCTAAAAAAATCTGGACGGCCACCAGGTGTCAGCAAAAAGATTTATTTAGTAACTATCTTTTCTGATTTTTGCATCACACATGCCATATTTAAATATAGCCATATTTAACCACTTTGTGAAGAAATCATTAGGCAACACTGTCTTTTGAGTAATTTCCCAGCAGCAATAAAATCACGCATTTAGAAAGATCAAAACTAGTCAGAACAATTGGAAAATACGCACTTGTAAGTGCGTTTATTTGAGATACAGATAACAGATAATTTTCCCCGGATATAAGAAGACAGGAAAAATAAGTTAAATGTTGTAAAAGAATACAAATTATAATTCCAGGACAAGTTATAACAAGCATCAAAGAATTGTGAAGCAAACTTTCTAGGCTACTAAAAGTGAGTTCATGCATGTGGCAATCACTTACTTTTTGAATTCCACTATGCCTTTATTTGTTTATAAAGAATAAAGACTACAAGCCAATTCTAATTATATATGTCCATGAGTAAACCTTAACTTTAATTTGGGTTCACTGCACAAAACATAATAGTTAATTGTTTTTAAACTATAAACATCTATTATACCTATTTAATATTTAAGCTCTTCTTTTGCAATTCTGCTATTGAAGATTTACCGTATTTTCTGGCGTATAAGACGACTTTTTAACCCATGAAAATCTTCTCAAAAGTCAGGGGTCGTCTTATACGCCGGGTGCTGAAACTTTAGGGACAGGGCTGGCTGGAAAACCTGGAGCGGATCTCCCATTTGGTCTGCGCAGGGAAAGCGGGACCAATTGGAGAAGAAGCTGCAGTCTGTGATTTTTTACAAGCTGGGGTCTGGGCGTCTTTCCTTCTAAAGTTGAAGAGCAGCTGCAGTCTATCCCAACTTGAAAGGCAGGTGGGGAATGCAGCAGTCAGAGCAGCTGCTTAGCTCTAAGGACACATTTGACTCAGGAACTGGGCAGGCGGGCTGGAAAACCTGGAGCGGATCTCCCATTTGGTCTGCGCAGGGAAAGCTTTAGAGTGAATTAGGAAAAATTTAATCCACTTGCACTGTTTTATGTTTACATGTTTGATGACAAACAGCCTTATGTTTATAAGTGACAGTTTTCCTACTAAGTACCTGCATGTCATAAGCATTTGAATTAAAATTACCATATTAAAATCAAATCTGATGTTTTTTAATTTTTATTTGGTGTGCGTTGGAAGAGTGGTAGTCTTATACGGCGAGTATAGCCCAAACCCTATAATTTAACAGGAAATGTAGGGGGTCGTTTTATACACCCAGTCGTCTTATACGCCGGAAAATACGGTATATACGATTTGAAGTGTGCAAGACACCACTATCCAAAAGTTGCAAACTGAAGTTTAATCCTTTCCCATTCACTTTTAATACATTTATAATCAATTTAATTAGGCACACAAAAAAGTATTGTGGCCTGATTTTGATGCATACTTTAATCAAAATATCAGATACCCCAGAATTTCTCTCTGAACTTTCAAGATTTAGGTCTTCCCATTAATTGAACTCCGGATGGCTCCTGACCTTCGCTCTTTCCGCCGTGACCTGAAAACTCACCTATTTGAACAAGCCGGCCTGGTCTGATGGGTTTGGGGTATTTTAATTGTAATTTTAATTAACTTTTTACTGCAATTGGGCTATTCTATTTAATTCTCATTTTAACTTTTGTATATTGTATTTTTATTGCATTTTATTGCCCTGTACACCGCCCTGAGTCCTTCGGGAGAAAGGCGGTATAGAAATTAAATTAATAAATAAATAAATAATAAATTAATAGAATGTGATTCTAACTGTCCTCGATGGAAGCCAACATTACAATATTTTATAATGTTTGCTGCTTATGAAGTTTTTTTCTTGCAAATAAACACACACATGTTCCCATTTATACACAAGAACTGAGATTTCCATGTTCAAATGACTAACTGACAATGATACCTATTGCACGCTAATATTCATTTTTAAAATATTCTTCTATTTGTAGACATCATAATGCAGTAACAATAACTTAAGGATATGCATAAAATGCTTTGAATCATAATTCTCATGTATGACTGCCAACCAAGTTTATGTAAGTTGTTGATACTAAGATGGAATATGGGCAATCTCCAATTAGAAAATGTTCAAAGCAATTGTGCAAGAATGAAATTCTGAGCAACTAGAAATTGAAGATTACACAAGACTCATAAACTACAGGAAATAAATCTATTCCCAGAATACTATTACAGAGGCTAAATGAATTTATTTTTAAAGCAAAAAAGCTATATGTTCCCCATTTCCTTATGAAATAAAAAACTATAATCAATCCCATAATTATTTTTTGTCCAAAACTGTCCACAAATAAGTGTGTCAAAATGAATTGCTTCTATTTTCTGCCTGTCTCCTCTTCCTCCCCTCCAAAAATGTCAGTTCTCAGATGTGTTACAATAATCTAGTTTGTAATATTTATTTATTTATTTATTTTAATTCCATTTATATCCCGCCCTTCTCCGAAGACTCAGGGCGGCTTACAAGCTTAGCAGTAGCCTTCATTCTATGTACCGTATATACTTGAGTATAAGCCGACTCAAGTATAAGCCGAGACCCCCAATTTCACCCCCAAAAACTGGGAAAAGTTGTTGACTCGAGTATAAGCCGATCCGCCGTTCTGCAAGCCTCCGCCGCTGGCGGAGGCTGGATCCGCGCTCTGCAAGCCTCCGCCGCTGGCGGAGGCTGGATCCGCGCTCTGCAAGCCTGAATACACAGGAATACCCTGTGTGGCCGCGGCTCTCGGGGAAGCCCTGGCTGTCCGCTTCCTCGCTCCACGCTGCCATTCGGGGCCCGCGCGTTCCCCGGGCAAATCGCGGCGCCCAGCAGGCGAGGAAACACGCCCGCTCCAGTCGCCCCCCCTTCCCTCAGGAGACGCGAAGCAAGTGACCGCCCGGAGCTTACCGAGGACTTGCGCGCGGCCGAGGATTCGGTGCTTCCAGGATCGCGCGCACCTCTCCCAAGCCGCCGCCGTCCGGAGACCTGCCGAAGTTTGGGGAGGTGCGCGCGCACCTCCCCAAACCTCCCCAAACGTCGGCAGGTCTCCGGACCTCCGCGCCCTGCCTGCCTGCTTCTTTCCGCTGCGGAAAGAAGCAGGCAGGCAGGGCGCGGAGGAACGGAGACCTGCCGACGTTTGGGGAGGTTTGGGCGCCTCCCCAAACCTCCCCAAACCTCGGCAGGTCTCCGTTCCTCCGCGCAGACCTGCCGACGTTTGGGGAGGTTTGGGCGCCTCCCCAAACCTCCCCAAACGTCGGCAGGTCTCCGTTCCTCCTGCCGACGTTTGGGGAGGTTTGGGCACCTCCCCAAACCTCCCCAGGTCTCCGTTCCTCCGCGCAGACCTGCCGACGTTTGGGGAGGTTTGGGCGCCTCCCCAAACCTCCCCAAACGTCGGCAGGTCTCCGTTCCTCCTGCCGACGTTTGGGGAGGTTTGGGTGCCTCCCCAAACCTCCCCAGGTCTCCGTTCCTCCGCGCAGACCTGCCGACGTTTGGGGAGGTTTGGGCGCCTCCCCAAACCTCCCCAAACGTCGGCAGGTCTCCGTTCCTCCTGCCGACGTTTGGGGAGGTTTGGGCGCCTCCCCAAACCTCCCCAGGTCTCCGTTCCTCCGCGCAGACCTGCCGACGTTTGGGGAGGTTTGGGCGCCTCCCCAAACCTCCCCAAACGTCGGCAGGTCTCCGTTCCTCCTGCCGACGTTTGGGGAGGTTTGGGCGCCTCCCCAAACCTCCCCAGGTCTCCGTTCCTCCGCGCAGACCTACCGACGTTTGGGGAGGCGCCCAAACCTCCCCAAACGTCGGCAGGTCTGCGCGGAGGAACGGAGACCTGGGGAGGTTTGGGGAGGCGCCCAAACCTCCCCAAACGTCGGCAGGAGGAACGGAGACCTGCCGACGTTTGGGGAGGTTTGGGGAGGCGCCCAAACCTCCCCAAACGTCGGCAGGTCTGCGCGGAGGAACGGAGACCTGGGGAGGTTTGGGGAGGCGCCCAAACCTCCCCAAACGTCGGCAGGAGGAACGGAGACCTGCCGACGTTTGGGGAGGTTTGGGGAGGCGCCCAAACCTCCCCAAACGTCGGCAGGTCTGCGCGGAGGAACGGAGACCTGGGGAGGTTTGGGGAGGCGCCCAAACCTCCCCAAACGTCGGCAGGAGGAACGGAGACCTGCCGAAGTTTGGGGAGGCGCCCAAACCTCCCCAAACGTCGGCAGGTCTGCGCGGAGGAACGGAGACCTGGGGAGGTTTGGGGAGGCGCCCAAACCTCCCCAAACGTCGGCAGGTCTGCGCGGAGGAACGGAGACCTGGGGAGGTTTGGGGAGGCGCCCAAACCTCCCCAAACGTCGGCAGGAGGAACGGAGACCTGCCGACGTTTGGGGAGGTTTGGGGAGGCGCCCAAACCTCCCCAAACGTCGGCAGGAGGAACGGAGACCTGCCGACGTTTGGGGAGGTTTGGGGAGGCGCCCAAACCTCCCCAAACGTTGGCAGGTCTCCGTTCCTCCGCGCCCTGCCTGCCTGCTTCTTTCCGCTGCGGAAAGAAGCAGGCAGGCAGGGCGCGGAGGAACGGAGACCTGCCAACGTTTGGGGAGGTTTGGGGAGGTGCGCGCGCACCTCCCCAAACCTCCCCAAACTTCGGCAGGTCTCGGCCGGCGGTGGCTTGGGAGAGGTGCGCGCGATCCCGGAAGCACCAAAGCCTCGGCCGCGCACAAGTCCTCGGTAAGTTTTTTTGTTGACTGGAGTATAAGCCGAAGTGGAATTTTTCAGCCCAAAAAGTGGGCTGAAAAATTCGGCTTATACTCAAGTATATACGGTATATGCCTGCTTATTAGGGCTTTCGCCCGCCCCCCAAGCGGCATTATTACAAAGTCAGCTTAATTGCCCCCAACAATCTGGGTCCTCATTTTACCTACCTCGGAAGGATGGAAGGCTGAGTCAACCTTGAGCCTGGTGGGATGCGAACCTGCACTAATTGCAGGCAGCTGGTGTTACTTAAGGAGGCATTAGCCCACTGCTCCACCAAGGCTCAATAGCTTCTGATTTTAGCTGATGAAAGTTGAGAACTATCGACAAGTTCAACCTTTGTTTCTCAGATTTTTATTCAGTAGATATTCTGAGAACATGTAGGTGAAGCATCTATTTTTATCAAGCTGAACAAAAAAACTCTCCGAAGTTAATATATCAGCATTAACATTAGCTCAATTTGATTGAGTCTAATAATTCCTCAATTATTAATAAATAATACTGTTTCAGAGAAGTGGAGTATCAGAGGATCACAACTGTATATCTTTGCTCTTTTGGAAAAGACAATCCTAATTTACAAAACTTAACCCATGGAGTTCTGGGTAAAGTATGATAAAAGATACTCTCACGGACTGAGAGATGGTTAATAAAGAAAAATAGGAAGGAGGAATAAATGTCTGATTTATTCTCGTATTCACAAGATGTGTAAAGTAGTGTGAATTAGGGATTGGCATTTGGACCAGTGGTTTTTTTTTAAATTTGTATATAAATGATCTGGAGTTAGAGTTATGTAGTGAAGTAGCTAATGATACAAATAGTTCAAATTGATAAATGCAAAAAAAAGGGCTGGTTAAATGAATTTCAAAATGCTGTTCAGTGTAGAACACATAGAGAGAATCCAAACTTCATTTACATATCAACATGATCTTGGCATCAGATAGACAATGAATGAAAACATTACGCCAACTGCAGCTCTATAAAAAAGGCAAGGTCCATGCAAGGAATTAAGAAATAGAAACTGCTGATACAATAGTGTTCTAGTATACGTACTGGCAGTCCCTGGGTTACAAATGGGACCCATCCCTAAGTTTGTCTTTAAGTTGAATCTGTAGATAAGTTAGAACAAGTACACATGTAAAGGGTAAATAAGGAAAAAAAATATGTAAAAAAATTATCTAATTTAAAAGGCTTCGAGCTGGCAGACTGCTGAAGTCACACAATGCTTTCATGAGTGTCACAAAATGTGTGTGTACTTAACAAACCATTGTACTTAACTCAAATTTTTAATATAATAGGCTTTACAGCAATCCATCCATCACTACAAATTGTCCATTAAGTTAGGTGTTCTTAACCCAAGGTATTGTATTGTTTACCATGCTCAGAGAACCGTAACTACAACTGCACAAGAATATTTTATTGCTGGAAGAGGTACAAAATGAAGGAACACAAATTATTAGCAATCTCACAAGCCTGGATAGAGAGCAATAACTGCTATAGCTTCCCAGCAGCCAGTATATGCCGCCTATGATTCATCAGGAGAGCAATTCTCCTATGAAACGAGATTACAGCAATTAGGGCACTTTAACTTGAAACATAATGTAAAGTGAGATATATTTATAAAATCATGCATGTTTTCTCCAGTACAATATTAAAACTTGATGTCTTCCACTGAAACTTCATACAGGGAAAGTAAAATTTGTCCAAAGGAAATATTTCTTCACATACCTAAACTGTGGGATTTGCTCCCTTTGGTGGTGGCAATACAGTTAATTTGGGCAGCTTCAAAGAGACCGGACAGGTGCTTAAAACATGAAGCCCTCAATGTCTGGTTGATGACTGTGTTACTCTGTCCTAATGAATCATAGGCAGCATGCTTTATAAATTGGCTGCTGGGAAGCTATAGCAATTATTGCTCTCTATCTGGACTTATGAACATCTCAAATACATCCAGTTGGTCAGTGGGTAACAAAAAATGAGAGGCCAGATGGAACTATAGCCTAATCCAGCAGCGCTTTTTTGTTCTTATGTTTTGTACACTGACAATGTGCTTAAAATAAATAGGACACAGCTTTTCCAAACTTCTTATTTTTATATCACACGTAGCCTTTGCACCTCAACTCAACTGAGTGGTTCCTCTCAACATCATATGGTTTCTAAGTTATGATACTTAGACAAATTAATATTCCGTGTATGAAAACAAAGAAATTACCTTTTAAAGGAATGCTTACAAGTATTCCAAAGTATTCCAAAATTTATTTCATACCAATTTCGGTAAGCCTCTGTATAAAGGCAACTTTTATTAGGGGTTAGTGACAGTAGGGAAGTCAAGGCGAGATCTGGGGAAAATATTCCTCCTCCCCCTGCCAAAGTCATAATGTCCACTTGAAATTCAGCCAATCCACAGGTGGCACGATGGGCAGGTAACTGGCACAGCTGACGCGCATCTCAAAGTCTTCTCCGTTTTATTACTCTGTAACCGTCTCCCTGATAAGGGAGACACATTCCTTTCTCAGGTGGATAGAGGGGGGGGAAGTAGAAAGCTTGGAGCAAGAAAGGGAGTGCCAGTTTGGAAGCCTTCCCAAAGTGAACAGAGAAAAAACAGCTCAGAAAACCAGAAGATGGTTCTGTAGATTTAGAAAGCTGTTTGAAAGCAGGGTTGTAGATCTGTTTTAAGAGGGGAGATGATCTGCTTTATTCGACAGATACCTGGATTGTTTTCTAGTACATGTTTCCAGTGATTTTCATATCTGATTTTGTGGCTTCTCTATGTTATGTTCTCTGCAAATATCAACAAATAAAAGAGTTTTTTCTGTACTTAGGTAACTTACAGGCTTGACTACTGCAGTGCACTTTATTCTTACATGGGTTGACTCTTGAATGGTTCAGTATTTGAGGCTGGTGCAGAAGGCTGCCTCAAGCATCTTTTGCAGACACGAAACTAATCCTAAAGAAATAAACTGGCTAACTTATACAACATTTTGATAATAACCTTTAAATAATTTAAATGTTTCAAGACTCAAAGGAGCTTTTTTCCTAATATTTTGCTCAACATTAAGGTCTGCAGATGGCATCTCCTTAGCAGTGAAGGTTGAAAGATATGCTTGCACGGGGGCCATGGCTACCCTAGCTTTTGAAACACTTCTCTCCTCAAGGCCTGGCTTTTGGCACTGTGCAAAGACCTAGATTTTTATCCTTCAGTTCAGGGCGTTCCATTCAGATTTGCCGCGCCTGTCTCTTGTAAAAATCCGTTATTATAAATATTGTTTATTTTTATTTATATTATGTCCTAGGTGTTTTCTGAATTTATACCTTGATATGTTTAGGATAGGGGTCAGCAACCTGAAACATTGAAAGAGCCACTCGGAACCGGTTCCCTCACAAAAGGAAAAACTGGGAGCCGCAAAAAATGTGTGCGCATGTGCGTACATGCGCAGAACGGGGTTTGACTGAAGAGTGGAGCCAAGGCGAGATATGCACCTATCCTGCATATTTGAATTGATTGGTTGAACTTTTTAGTCCCACATTTTTTGGGGGGACTGCGCATGGCAGAGAACTGGGAGCCGCAGGAGATGGCTGAAAGAGCCATCAGGCATTTATTAAAATGTTTTTAAATTTTTAAAAAAACTTATGTTCAAAGTACAGATAGGATTGAAGAAAAGCTTGCTGCAGCATCTATGTTTTAATATTTTTTTAAAAATACTCAACTACATTGTATATCATATTTGTACTGTACTTACTATAAACCATATAGTAACTTTATAGTTAAACTTACTATTTTCTTAACAGATTCCTCAATGTCTTCAACAATGGCAGAGCTTCTAATATACTTGAAAATTTAAAAAAAATTCAGAGAGAGATTCAGAGATATGTATATTTGCCTTGAAAATAGCCTATGATGAACAGTATAGCACAGTCAAGCATCAGGAATTAACTACAAAAAATGTTTCATGGCCTTTTGTATTATGTCATAAAATGCTTTATGGTAATTTTGTCATAAAATGTTTTGTAAAATTTGCCAATTTTCAGTTCTATGGATCCAGGATTTTGAATGTATTTTGTAAGTTGGGGGTCCCCAACCCCTGGGCTGTGGCCCATTCAGAACTGGGCTGCATAAGTGGTGGGCAAGCATGCACACAGCTCCACTGGTAAGAGCAGTGCAAATGGAGCTATGAGTGTGTATGTGTGCGCACATACATGCAAACCTGCTGCTCACACAAAACCATCCTCTCTCCCACAACCTTTTGGGAACCAGGGACCATTTCCTTGGGGGCTTTTCCATGGACCGGAGGGGGCATGGTTTTGTATGCTGCCTGCATTCAGTGAATGGGGCTTTGCTTGTTTGCATAGCCCAGTTTCTGGCATGCTGCATACCAGTCCATGGACCGGGGGTTGGGAACTCCTCAATGAAGGTACCTTGGTTGAAAAAGTGTTGCTGTATGATGCACCATTTTGCCGAGTTAAAGGTTACAGTCCTAGGCATTTTAGGAGTATATAAATAAGATCATGTTTCATTAGTATTTCACAAACTACAGTAAACATGGAAATGGACATCATACATACTAGTACCTGTGTCAGATACTTAACTATACGTGTTCCTAAAACCAGTATTTTTTATTTACTTGTTCACATTTTATGCTGCCTATTTCTAAAACTAAAAACTAAAACCAAACCATACATACTTAAAAACATGATAAAAATAACTGATACCTAGTTATAGATATATTAAAGGTAAAGGTAAAGGTTCCCCCGCACATGCGTGCTAGTCATTTCCGACTCTAGGGGCCGGTGCTCATCTTCGTTTCAAAGCCGAAGAGCCAGCGCTTGTCCGAGGACGTCTCCGTGGTCATGTGGCTGGCATGACTAGATGCCAAAGGCGCACGGAACGCTGTTACCTTCCCACCGTAGTGGTCCCTATTTTTCTACTTGCATTTTTACGTGCTTTCGAACTGCTAGGTTGGCAGAAGCTGGGACGAGTAACAGGCGCTCACTCTGTTACGCAGCACTCGGGATTTGACCCGCCAAGCTGCCGATCTTCTGATCGACAAGCTCAGCGTCCTAACCCACTCTATTTTTTTTAAAAAAAATATTTAACTACCCAGAGCCATGCATTTGAGAAAGGCAGCCACATGTAATAATTTTTTAAAAAAATAAATAATTTTCAATTATTTTTAAAGATTAATATGCATCTATGTCACTTACATTGTATGCAGTTATTGCATGTAAAACAAATGCCACAGCAGCATAAACAAATAGGTCAATTTGTCATAAAGATAGTAACATTCAGCTCATGTATCTAAACTCCTTTTTCCTTCACAGCAGCTAAAAGGAAATTGCAACACATCTATTATTTCCTGCTTTATTTTCCCAGAGGCATGACCTCTGGCTATAGATAATAAAAGGAAATGCATCTCTGCTGATTCTCTTCAGTGCTTTCTAACACAAAATATCCTACTAGTACAATTCTGCAGGTGTTCTTAGAATTTTATGGGTATGTCCAGGTGCTAGGATAGGCATACTCCACCTATGTTGCTACAAGGGCAATTTGGAAATAAACCTCCGTTTGAGCATGCATGAGAAATAGGCAGGGATAGCAACGCTCGTCCTGTGCCGCCATGTGCAGTAGTCCAGTAGACAGTGAGGAGTGGAAGGAGAAGGTTGTGTTGCAGTTGACTTGTCTGCTAGATCAACTGAAAATGAACCAGTTTTTTAAATTTAACAGTGGCATGCGTTGCATCCCTTTGATGATGACAATGCACTTCACGATGCTGTTACAGGCTGGCTTCATTCCCAGGCGGGAGATATTTTTTTTTTTTTTTGCAAAAGGAATTTCAAACCTTATAAGACGTTATGACAAGTGCCTCAATTTGAATGGTGATTATGTCGAAAAGTAATGCAATGTTGTAGTTTTCTAATATAAGTTCTGTATCTGCAAGTGTCTGTCATTGATAACCAAACGGAGGTTTATTTCTGAATTGTCCTCGTATTTGGACTGAGAATGGTTTGCAACAGTAATCCATCCCTGCTATTCTCTTTAGATTTTCAAATGTGCTGTATATGTATGTGGCAAAAATGAAATTCCAGTTAGTACATAATACTTTTACTTTTGGAGGAGCTCTTTACAGCCTTTGCTACCTCTCCACCATCTTGGCTCTGCCCCCCTACATAATACATAATACAGTAACTAGAGTATTAACTACAGCAGGCATTACAGTCATAGTATAGCCCTATTACTTTAACTTTATCAGCACTTTTACCAAGCGCCAAATGATTGAATGTCTATGGAAATTCTCAATCATCCAGATCATGGTTGTCCCAAAGATGGGATACTCTGAGCTAACAACGGACCTTCAGAAGGGTAAGGACTAGATGACTGCTAAAAATATAAAACCTTCCATTCCCCACCATTCAGCCAGAACTGAAAAAGCTTCTTGGATGAGAAGCGAAACATTTTCAAAGAAAAAAAGATGACTTTTGAAAACCACCTTTAGGATGCCAAATGATTTTTTTTATTTTACAGGAGATTAATAAATTTTGGAACATATCATTTTGTTCCAAATTAGGTAGCCAATGAGCATTAGGTTTGTTTCCAACATCAAATAAAGCATTATAAACTTAACCATGGTTAAATATTCTGTACAAATAAAATATTAAGTTAAGGTCTATCAAAAACATGGGATCTACTATTCACCTATCTACTCTTCTTACCTGCACTGATTATTCCTCTAATGGTATAGTTTGTCCTTGTCCAAATAACATTCAGAGTTATAGCCAAATCATTTAGAAGTATCAATATTTTCAGACCAGTACAAGCTAGCCTTCATACACATTTATACATTTATACATTTATACACATGTATTAAGACTTCAAAGTAGAATCAAGCAGAATCTACTTGAAGGTAAAAAATTTAATTAAGACAAAATTTAAGTTATCTCTTTGCATTGTTCTACAATCTAGACAATGATACCTTAATAAAATGCTACTTCCTCCATCAGAAAAAACTTTCTCAATTGGGGAGAGATTAGGGTTATCAAAAGGAAGGGGGAACACCTGGCTTGATACTTCACAGCACTGCTCCTAATTTAACAATGTATCTAACAAAGGATCACATACTGAACAAAAAGTCACTGAACTAATAGTGAAAAGTATGAAAAAATACAATTTTTATTTGAGATTTTTGGGGAAAAAGCTTTGTGAAACTAAAGATGCTCTCTATAATTGTGATCTAACGTAACATTATCTAAGTGGAGGGCAATTTAATGCTACAGATTCCCATGACTACACAAACATTGCATAATACTTCACCTTTGAATGCAATATATCCCGAATGAAGTAACTATGGGGAAAAACAGGCATCTTACAGGAAAAAAAATTATTTAGGATATATTTCAATATCCAGTATCTGGTGCAGTACAAAACCAAAAGCAGAGAGATGCTCATGGATGTCAGTGCTTTTTTTGTAAAAGAAAAGGGTGCCAGAACTCACACATGTCATACAACCCGCCTTGCCTACCCTACAAGGTTCCATCCAAAAAAGTTCCAATATCTCAGGGATTGCCAAAAAGAAGAGTCAAGCTATTCTCCAAAACGCCTAAAGGCAAAACAAGAAGCAACAGATGGAGACTAACCAAAGAGACAAGCAACCTAGAACTAAGGAGAAACTTCCTGACAGTTATAGAACGATTAATCAGTGGAACAACTTGACTCTAGAAGCTGTGAATGCTCCAACACTGGAAATGTTTAAGAAGAGATTGGACAGCCATTTGTTTGAAATGGTATAGGGTTTCCTTCCTGAGCAGGGGGGTGGACTAGATGACCTCCAAGGTCCCTTCCAACATTGTTGTTGTTGTTATATTATTATTGATAATTGCACAGACAGCCAGATGCTCAGACTGGATTTGACATTTCTGTCTACCTATTGAATCCTTACCAAGGACCTAGTATAGGCAGTTGTGGATGTTTGATGGTATTACAGATATTGTCGCAGGATGGAAGCAGTTCCTAGTAAGGCCGCCTTCTGCAATTGACTGATGGCGAATTTGTCAATGCTGATGATGGTGTTCAATTGGTGCTCCATTTGTTTTGGGATTGCACCAAAGGCGCCTATTACTATTGGTGCCACCCTTGCTTGCCTTTGCAACAGTCTTTCTATTTCTATTATTATTATTATTATTATTATTATTATTATTATTATTATTATTATTATTATTATTATTATTATTATTATTATTATTTAAATCACTAGCAAAAAGGCTTGATTTAAATCAACTCGATTTAAATCATAATTTTTAAAGAGCAACTGTCCCACAGCGGCTCCTCCTCTGACCTGCTGTTGACTCACCGACAGTCCCATTCACTTTAATGGGACGGCTGGTGATGCGGCAGTGACACAACAAGGTGAGGGACGTGGTGGGCAGCAGGTGAGTGGATGCCCGCTAACAGGCGCTGCCATGATGGATCTGAAATGACAGGTGCTCTTTAAATGTAAGAACTCATTGTTACTGGTAGTTAGAATCTTTAATATTATTTGCAAACAAAATGAAGGTTTCCTATTTAGAATAATAAACTGTTAGGTAATAAAATAGCGATATCTGAACCGATTTTAGGTTAATAGTTTAATCACACATGGTTGGAGAACTACTCAAATTATTTAATTAAAACACTTAAAGCCTGGTACAGATGCATTTCTCTTCAAACAATCATATACTGTAGTTTGTAATGTACATAGATTGCAAAACAATGGGATAAAGGAATATTCCTGAACTTTGCTTTATGATTTATCTCATGGTTACTGTGAAATTGTGTGAATGTATCAATGCAGTACATGTTATCTCAGCTTGCAGAGCTTGGATTCATTAAATGAGTTTACCAAAAATGTAAATATTGCAGAATATACAGCCTCATGCTACATAACTAAGCTCCATTTCATGCTGAATAAACTACCGTAAATTATTAATGTACGTTAAATAGAAAACTATATTTAGATAGATTTTTACTCTAAAAGCATTTTATTAAAATAAATTTGATAAAAATAAAAAATCCAATTTAAATTTTAAAAATCCATTTTTTTATTTTTTTAAAAAAAATCATCGATTATCCACCGTTTTCTCCTTTACTTTTCCCTTTTCCCTTATATAATTCAAAAAGTAATTATTTCTCCCTTTCTGCCCAATATTTTCTAGAAGCACCTTTACCAATGCTATTGTATTCCATTCATATTCAAAACTACATCCTACTTAGTTCCATTTGACCTTCAATCCTGCTTAATATGCAAAGATTAGCAGTATTAAGTACAGTTCCAGGTAAATTGTTCTCAACCTCACACTAGCTCATGTTGTAAGTTTCCCAAAATCTTTACTTGAACTCTCATCAATTCAGTTACGTAAAGAAAGGATTCACTATTATTTAATATTAATAATACATTTGTCATCCAAGATACTACGTGCATCACTCGATGAACTTATACTGGTAATTTTAATATTATAAAACTGCTGTTAAAGATGAAATTATTGGCATATCAACATACATTTTATTATCCACGTGGCTTTTTTTATTATCATCATCATTTCACTGGGAAGATACAATGCGTGTGGGAGAAAACTTGCGTGTACTGTATTGCAGTAGTGGCTAAGTACAAAAGGAAAGAGCTGGAATTTCCTGAATATCACTGCAATCAACGGTTGCGGATGTCAAGAAACCACCTGTAGTTCTTTTCAAATTGGCTTTTACAACTCTCGGTACTGCACAATGGCATTTGGAAGATGCCCCGCATACCATGCCATACCTGAGCTATTCTCATAACTAGCAGGTGCTGCAAAAATCCTTAGGCCAACCCAAAAACGGCACCCGGGTCATCACTTCATTCCTCTGGAGCTGCCTCCTCTCAAAATCCAAGGGGGCTCCGCCTTACGACAGGCTTTGACAGCCAGGAGGAAAGCAACTCCCTCAATCCATAGGGCCATCCAACGCTAAAGTGGCATGTCTTTCACGGGGGCGGGGAGGAGGGGGGGGAATTACCGCCAAGTCCTGCTTCCTCATACTTCACCCAACATCCGCACCGGGGTGCTGCAACTCCAGCGCCCCGACTCTCCTCTCCTCCCCTTTCCATCTCAGCTCAGTCTTCGACCCGCCACTCACCGCCGCGTTGCGCGCTGTGTTTCGCCGGAAGCCCATTGCTGTAGGGCACCCAGATCTTCTGCAGGGGGTTTTGCGTGAGCTCTCGAGACGGCGAAGACGCCATTCTGGCCAGTGGGGCTTGGAGCTCTTGCTGCGGTCCCGTCTGCTACGACAGCAAAGCGCGAACGCCCAAGGAGGTGGTGCGCCTTAGCCAGCCCAGGCAGCCGGCTTGTGCCCGGTCTCCCTCGGCGACGGGCAGGGGCTGGCAAGGCCACCGCGGGGGCGGGGTCTGCAGCAAAGCCCCACCTCCTCAGGCCAGCGCGGAGAACAGGTGGCGGAGCTCGAGGCGGAGGGACTCGCCCCGCCCCCTTCGCCCCATACGGAGACAAAGGAGAGCCGCGAAAGCGGCGTGAACAGGGACCGGCAGGGGAAACGAGGGCTTTGTTTGCTCCGCCAGCTGGGTAGCAAAACGAAGCGCTTTCAGATGCAGGTTCAGTTTTCGGAAAGCAAAGGTGCCATCCGCAACCTTTGCGGATTTACTCTGAAGTAAACCTCCAGGTGTTTAGTGCAATTAAACGGGCAGGGAACAGCGGATCAAAAACAGTACAATCTCTCATCTTAAAAGCTAAATAGTATGTCATACGGTTCCCTAAGCTACAGCCCACCTAAGTGTTTTTCAGATTTTAAAAAATGGATACATTTTTCATAAAAATGAAAATGATGATTCAACACTTTTTCCCCAAAAAGGCTATTCATCTGCAAAACCTTTAGATGCCTAAGACTACAGTCATAATTAAGTCCCTACTGTTTCTTTTTCATTCTCTGAGACAAGATTTCGATATATTCTGATACATTTAGTTTAGTGTATTATGCAGTAGTTCAAAATGAAACATGGACAAATTCATTTTATTAATCCAAGAACTCTGGGAGTTGTAGTTTTGAGGGAAGCTTAGAAATGTATTTGAAAGGTTTACCCAAAAAACCAGAAGCACACACCTATTAGCATTATTAAACCACTTCAAATCCAAACATTCCCTTAAAATTATAGATAGATAGATAGATAGATAGATAGATAGATAGATAGATAGATAGATAGATAGATAGATAGATAGATAGATATGGATGGATAGATATAGATATATAGACACACACACACACACAATCACAGCAAGAGGCAGCATCATTTAGATCTTGAAAAAGCTAAGCAGGATCAGTCCTCATTAGTACTTTAATGACAGGTGATCAGAAGGTCCAAGGTTAGAAGCTTATCCTGCAAGAGATTATTTCATGTTGGTTTCTATTTTATTAGAGTAGGACTGTTTGCACAATTTGCTAACCCATGATTAGCTATTCCATAGTTTGCTGAATTAATCAATTTGCTAACACATATAATACATAAACATAATGCATAATACACTGAACCACAAACTAGCAATAACACATTATTCAATTACATTATAATCTTAAAGATCACTTTATACCTTCGTATTAACACTCCAAAAACCAGATTCTAACATGAAAGAACATTTTAAAGATATATCAAGCTTTGTTTCTCAAACATAGAAATTAGTTTAGAACCACAGTTCATGAGAAGAAAGACCAGTAACATAGATCAAGTAATTACATTTTCATGTTCAGAATTTATCTTTATACTATATTGGCAGAAGACAATACTGATCTATCTCAATAACCTCTGATAAGATCATTTTAATTCATATTTGGCTCTTTTCACAGCTCTCTTTTTTCTCATCTGATGACCCTTGTCTCATCTCTATCAAGACAGAATTCGCACTATTCAAATTTTTCAGCATGTAATCAGACAATCAAAACATGAAAAGGAGATGGGCAATGGCAAAACTATACATCTTTCATTTTTCATCTCAAGTTAATTGAGACACCACCATGCAGGATAGAGGGGTTTTAACCAATGGATGTTTGCTCTTGATCCTGATTCCAAAGGATTGCACATTCACATTCTCTGTAAAGAATACCTCAAGTTGAGGTCAGCCTGTGGTAAACTTTTATTAGCAGCAACATGGTAATAGTATATAATTGCTTTCTTTCAGGGTTTCTTTTTAAACATCCCAGGCTAGCCCAGAGTCCTAGGATTCTCTGGTAGAGTCCCATGGAAATGATTTTTGGGATCAGCAGAAGGCAAATACAGACTGGAAACTACAGTGGTACATGTTTTATTGTATTATTTTTTTATTATTATTATTATTATTATTATTTTATTTATTTATTTTTACTTTATTTATTGTATCCTGCCTTTATTATTTTTACAGGTAACTCAATGTGGCAAAAATATCCAACACACCTTCCTCCTCCTATTCTCTTAGCAAAAACCACCCTGCAAGGTGGGTTGGGTTGAGATAGAATAACTGTCCCAAGGTCACCCAGTTGGCTATCATGGCTAAGGCAGACTTGAACTCAGAGTCTCAAGCTTTCTAGCCTGGTGCCTTAATTACCACATCAAACTAGCTCTCTCTATGCCATAATGTATACTAACCTTACCCACTCCCACCTCTGCATGAATATAATTGTAAAGAAATCAGTTTCAAATGTAACTTTAATTTTTAAAAAATAGTATTTTGCCAAGCTAGTAGAAAGACAGATTCTTCCCCAAACTGGATGAGAGGAAAGTTTAATGTTGAAAAAGAAGAAATGGCAGAAAGCTATATCTGCTAACATTGATAGTATTGAGAGCTTTGAATGTAATTTCAGTTGTCACCAGCCAACTTGGGAAGGGATCTCTGCTGCTTGAGTGGTTCTAATGGGATACATAGCCACATGCATATTTCTGTGTGAAAAAATAGCTAATATATCCAGATGGGGATAAATAAATGCAATAATTTATTTTCCAGGCAATTTAATAATGGTTATATTATTATTCCTGGCTCTAGCACAGAGGTCCCCAACCTTTGGGGCATTAGGGACCAGTTCTGTGGAGAAAGGTTTTTCCATGGACCAGAGGGTGCGTGGTTTTGTGTGCTGTCTTCATCCCATGGATGGGGCTTTCCTTGTTTGTGCGGACCGGTTGCTGGCATGCTCAGCACTGGTCCATGGACCAGGGGTTGGGGAACCCTGCTCTAGCATGTTTAGAAGTATAGCTTCTTATGTTTGCAAGGTGAAGAAGCCAGGTATTATTCAAGTGTTTAGGGTTTGTTTTTTCAATTCTTTCCTGTCTGCTCTTTCTCCTAGGGAAGAACTGTCTTAAGTAACTACTCTGAACTACCCAGAGTTAATGAAGTGCCCAGGATACAAATACTGCAAAACTCAATAAAATACAATAAATATTGTTTTCTGGTAGCATCACAGAGTTTGAAGAGGCCATCACGTCCAATTGCCTATTCAAACCCAGAATAAATAATATGAAATAATTACTAGGCAAAGTCATTAATTAAATCTCACTAAAAAACACTAATTTTATAATCTCATAAAATTAACAGATCTATTGCATTCATATGTCCTGAGTTATCATCATTTTCCTTTTACATTCATAACAGATTTAAAGCTGGAAAGAGGACCATTTAAACAATATTTACTGTTTTAAATAAAATGTACATTTACTGTTGTGATTATTAAGCCATAGTTTTACAAAAATAATACAGAACATTCCAAAGATGAACAGATAAAAACTGGATTTATATTACCTACAGTGGCTAAGTAATAAAATCACTTGCGTATCTTCTTATTTAAAGCCTTTACGTAATTAAAGAATGTAAGAAGCTGTAACAAATTTGCACAGTAACTCATTAAAACAAATATATTGTGAAATGTTATTATTGAATGTTTAAAATGAGTAATTGTATGTACATTCACTGTTTTATTCTATTACAATCATATTAAGAATCATTTTATCATACTGTAATTATTAAGCGAACATTCTAAATGAAACATACTACTAAACATAATTTCATGACTAATGTCAGAAATCAGAAATGTGGATACTATAATTATTTTTTCTTGTATTTGGTATTAATGACCTCTTCCTTATCAATTGCTCTTTCCTTCTCTAGAAGCTGCAATAATCTTAGTATCTGCTGAATTTGTTAATTTGTTCAGTTAACATAGGAAGAAAAACTGGTGTTGGGGGAGCAGGATTTATATATCTAGTCCTCTGCCAGTTTAGTCCATTTGGAATTCTTTCAAAAATTAATGTAAAATAAATGCCAGGAGTTTGAACAAGTGCTACCACAGTCTTAAAAGATGTAACAGTTATCTCATTATTTAATCGCTATAATAAATGATTCATCACTATTTTAATTTAATCAGCCTCAAACATTCAACTAAGGTAGCAAAATAATTGATTCTTAATTTTTCAGTATAAAAGTCTACAAATGGATTCCTCTTATGGATTCTTAAGTGCTACATAAAAAGGTGACCATGAGTGCCATGAATATTAGAAGTCTCATAGTTACTGTTGATGTAAAGGTGACTGATAAGCAAGTACTGGAAAGCAGAGGTGTCACTGGAAGGCAAAATCACAAAACTACGTCTCACTTATTTTGGCCATGTCATGCAGGGGAACTCACTAGAGAAAGCAATTATATTTGGAAGAGTTAGCAGTAAAAGAAAACCAAAGGACACGGTGGCTGGACACCATCAAAGTTGACGCCAGCAAAAGTATAGAACAGTGGTGGCGAACCTATGGCACGTGTGCCAGAGGCGACACTCAGAGCCCTCTTTGTGGGCACGCGTGCCATGTCCCGGAGATAGCAGCTGTCCAAGGTCCCATGTGGCCAGATGCATCCCGGCATGGCTGGTTTCCCTCCCCCCCCGTCCCATCCCTCCTGGCCTCGCATGCTGTCCTTTTCCTAGGCACGACCCACTGCATCGCCTCCTCAGCTGTTGGCCAACTGTCCAGTTCAGAGGTGGCTTGTCTGAACTGCTGGCGGTGGGCTACAGAGCCCCAGAGTGCGCCCGTCGAGGAGCCGGCAGGCTGTGGCTGCTGACAGACACCGTCGGACCCCATATGCTCGCTGGCCTCTGTGTGCAGGGGGCGATGGTGTCAGGCAGCAGCTGCCCCCACCTTGCCTTGCCCCGCGACAATGGCACCCCCGCCCTGCCTCGCCTCAACACACAGGACAAGCCTCCTGCCCACCTCTCCTCCTGCCAGAGACCTCCTGGATCTCCCCCAACTCTGCCAGGCCCGCACAGGCATCCCTTCCCATGAGTAACATCGAGATGACCATGCCCACCTTGACCACATCCAACCAGTCTGCCATGACCACCACAGCCATGCCCACCCAGTGGGTCACACCCACATGGCACCCAGCAATAAATAAGTGGGTTTTGGGTTGCAGTTTGGGCATTCGGTCTCTAAAAGGTTCGCCATCACTGGTATAGAACAACTAAAAGAAGTAGTGCAAGATCAGAAGATGTAAAGAGACCTGGCCATTAGGATCACCAAGAGACAGACAGGATTGAATGGATAATATTATTATCAGTACTTTGATTAGGCAAGTGTGCACAGACCTTCTAATTTCTGTATTATTATTTAGCTAACAGCAAATACTAAACTTTCTAACACATAGTTTCGCCAGTGCATGTATATTATAGGGCTTTGAAAGGCACAAATAATATAAATGGACATAAAGTTGTAATGTGCTAACATTTTAATGTTAAAATTAAATAAACTGAGATTACAACAGAATCCTTTCATGGATTCTTTTGATGTTTATTAATACAGTATTTAAAACCACTGCTCTTTTGGACTAGCAGAGACATGGTAAAAAAAATGTTATGGATCTTCTGAGAATGACTAGTAGAAAACATCTCTTTGCCAGAAGGCAAAACTGCGCAGGCAAAAAAAAGGTGACTTACTAGAGAAACAAAATACAAGGCAGAAAAGGCTGAGCAATAATAAATAAAGCTATTATTTTTAAACTGTAGTTTTCTGTTCCACTATATACCACCTTATATAATAAAATGAATTGTAGAAAAATCTTGTTTTGTATGAACTATATAAATTTACTCCTTGATTCACCAAGGAGCTTGAGGAAATAAAATAATGGTAGCAACATCTAGACCAGGGGTCCCCAACCCTCAGGCCACAGCCCACTATTGGGCTTTGAGCCTTTCAGAACTGGGCAGTGAAAGTGGTAGGCAAGCACAGGTGGAACCATCCTCCTCCCTTCACCAGTCCTCAAACCTTGAAAAGGTTCGGGAATTCTGATTTAGAGCACCAGTGAAGAAACACAAAACGTTATCTTGACTAAGCATTGGAAAAATCTCATACTGAAGCCATTACCATAGGAATAAGAGAGGTCATTCTGGTAGATCACCTTTGTTAAGATCTATGAGAGCCAGACACATTGTTTTACTATGGTTCCACTCCTTCCTAACCAAACAGCATATGGGGAAAGATCAATCAACCCAGCAGTGTTCCCTTGTGAAATTCCATGATGTATAAGTCCTTTTCCCTACTCTTTAACATAAACATGAAAATTCTGGGAAAGGTGATCAATATTCTGATGATACCCAGCTGCACATCTGTAGCCCAGAAAGAACCACAGATGCTGTAGAAATCTTGATCTAGTGTCTGGAGGTCTGGATGGGGCAAAACAACTGAAGTTGATTCTAATATGAGGAAACTGCTGCTAATTCAGGAACCAACAGACTTTTGGGTCTAGTTTTAAATCTGAATAGAGTGGCACTTTCCCTAAAGCAGTGAGTTTATGATTTTGGAATCTGTAATTGGAGTGGATGCCATGGCAGTTTTGCCCAGTTTTGGCAGGTGGGCCAGTTTGACCCCATGTGAAGCAGAAGGCTCTGGCAACATTAAATCATATTGTAATGGGCAGAACTTTGAGAAACGGGAAGAACTGCAAACAGGCAATGGTCAGATAAGAATAATCCGAGGCAGAGATTTAATTTAAGAAAGCATCTCAAACTGCACTCTCCCTAGTTCTCATGGAGATAAAGTGAGGGAGGGGAAGGGAAGGGAAGGGAAGATTTCCAATGCTCCCTGCCAGATTCCTACAAGGAAGCTCAATAGGGAAGCCAACAAGAAGTCACTTCTACTCGCACAGCTTTTTTGCCCATCCATGGTCATTCTGTTTCTCTGTTTAGGTAAAGAAGTATCTCTGAAAAGACAACCCAATAATCTATTAGGGCTCTCAAATTTGTGCTGCTTTTTTGGTCATTGATTTCTATACTGCAATTGATTTCTATACTGCTAATCCTACAGTTCAAAAGTTTCAGCTCTTTATTCCCTTGGCCCAACCTTGGTAGGCAAGCCAATCTTACCAGTGGTAAACAAAGTCAAAACTTTAAAATATAAAAATATTTTGACATTTTAAATACCCCAAATGCAAACACGCAATAATAGAGATCAATTACAGATTGTTAGAAAATAATATATTTGTGCATTTATGAAATGTAAAAGTTTAATTTAGACAATAATGATATTTATTAATGTAATTGCTTTGAAATGATTTTAATTTCTTGAAATTGAAACTGAAATGTAAGATGCAGAACTATAGGAAACACAAGCTGTCTGAGCTTTGTCAGTTTTAGAACTTGGGAAAAAATAACTGAAAAAAGAAGAAAAAACCATCAATATCATAATAAAAGTTATGTCTTTTGAGAGCTAGTCAGGAGCAAATTCACTGACTTGTACATAAAAAGTCAGTAACAAAAATCACACAAGCAAATCAGGCACTGAGTGTTCCTTTCTTTAGTGAAAACAGATACTGCCCTCAGGAGCAGAATTACGTCATGTTCCTGCATTTTAGAACTGCACTGCATGGATATGCTCTGTATAGATTATCTATACAAAGGTCTTCCAAGTTAATTGAAAATTTTAATGTATAACGATAGCATCACAACAGCACCTCCTGTTACTACATTTATTATTCAAGAATAACATATTTCAATTTTTTTATGTATCCTTCTATTTTTTTTCCTAATTTTTTAGAAAAGAAAAAAAAAGGAAAAATATTTGTGTAAGGACCCGCCTTAATCAGTTCTCCCAAGAAAGCAGAACTCTTGAAATGGCATCATTTCAAAAGGAACTTTTATTGGGAGCTGTTGACAGCAGGAATAGAAGGAAGGATCTGAGGGTTTCCCGTGCAAATCGAGTAATTAAAAGTGTCCATAGTAAAAAAAAAACAAAAAACTGACCATCCGTACAGTTCAAACAGGCCAATCTGCAGGGGTGAAAACGCCGTGGGAACAGAGTGATAAGGCGCCACTTTCAAGGCTATTAAATGTCTGTGCCATTTCTTCCGCCAGATGGCCGGAGGTACATTCCACTCTCACCCCATTAGAGACACATCAAAGAGGATAGAGAAAGAGCAAGAGCAAAGCAAATACATATCAGCACCTCAAGCTTCCTCCTCCCTCCCTCCCAGGAGAATGACAGAACCCGAAAATAAGAAATCCCATACACACAGAACATAGGGTTCTGACAATTTGTCTTAATTGTTCTGGGGACAGCGGGGGGGGGGGTTAGCTTTCATATCTCTAGAGAAATGTGAACAATTTCATGTTCCAAGTATCTTAAAAACTGTCAAAATTGTTCTTGTTATGGTAGAATTTCTTTTCCCTCATGGCCAAATTGCAGAAGACAATAAGTAAAGTAAATTAAAAGCATGAGATAAAAAGCTAAAAAAAAATAAACTATATCCAGCTCATACCAAAATCATTCAGCATCAATTTCAACAATTGTGATGTTTAAAATTGGGCTGACAGTGTGTCAGATTTTAAATAATATGTAAGATGTTACACCATTAAGAAAATGCACAGTAGTTATAGAGAATAAATTTGGATAAAAATGTAACACCCTAGCAGGAAATTCTCCACCATATAGTATCACGTTCCTTTAAGATCCCTAATCATATACCATATGGGGAATTTTGTATCTCCATATTAAATAAATTAGTGTTGTTAATCACTGTTTCACTTTTACCAAGATTTTAAAATAAAAGTCTTTGGAAACTTAAGAACCATTCTTAGGTTCCATCTGCTGGGCAACACATGAAGGTGCAATGGAAATAGGAAGGAGCCATATGGTCAAATAAATGTCAAATCACTTCATTGCTCTACAAAAAGGAGATATAATCCTGTGAATCATCTGTGATTTCTTCATACTCAGTTTCGTGACATCAACAAAATCAGCAATCATATTACAGTAATTCATAATGTTTTTGGTGCCAGGGAAAATGTTTTTAATAAGTATCTCACAGCAGAAAAGGGATTGAAGCCTAATTTTCATTTGTTTTGGAGTTAGGCAATGCCATAATCCAACTAAATAAATAATAAACAAACGATTATACAAGACAAATCATCATTTTACTTGACTATAAAAAACTGTTTTCAGAGTGGAAATCCTGAAATCCTGAGTTATTTCAGGTTCATAGTTCTAGCATGAGTTTGACGTCTAACTGAAAAATAATTCTCGGAGTCCTGTGTATTAAAGCTTCAAGAAAAAGATGAAATTCTAATAGGCAATAAGGTCTTTTCACCTAACTCTCAAGTTTTATTTTAAAAATGCATTATGTACTCAGAAAAAAAAACTATTTTGGCAATTAACAGGGAAATGTAATTCTATTTTGTAGCACCAGCTAGATTATAGTCCTAAATATCAGGTCACCTTCCTTAACCAGAATCAAATCTTTCATCTGAAGAATGATTCAGAAGAGAGAATAGGAAAACAAAATACATGAAATAGATAACTTCTTACCTATTACTGAATTAATAGCATATCTACCACACCCAAGATCACTATAATAGGGATATCTCTAAATCCTCCTAGATTAATTAACAACATTCTTGAACTACGTCCAAAGCCATTAATAAAACCCTGGAGACACACTCCTAAGAAATAACAGCATATGAAATAATTAGCAAGAATGCAAAACATATTTTAATTGCATAGATGGTCACAGTCCATAAGCAGCAAAACATATGAAGGACATGATGAACCACATTTATTCACTGCCAGTAGATGGCACCTCTGCTATACCGCCTGTTCATTTCATGTATCAAAAACTAGAGACAAAACACAGCCTGACAGTGGCCCAGTTCTAAGTTCTCTTTGTTTTACCTTATAAAATTCCTACAAGCTATCATTATAAAAACTCCATGTTTCGCTAATTCCCCTGACCAGATTGAAACCACAGATATAGTAAGTGTATACCAAACTTTAAGCTTATTTTTTTTATCTTAGCTAGAAAAAAAAGTTGGACACCGATTGATCTCTTTAATCTGTCAGAATCTTCTTATAAAGATCAAAACTCAGCCTTCTCTTTCTTTCATGTCCCAGGCAATAAGAATAAGAAGCTTTTACTTTAAGTATAGAAATGAAATAGAAGGCAGTTCTGTTATGGGAAAAAATATTGAGTTTTATCATGCAATCATTAGCCTTAACCTTGCAGAATTGCTTTTCAAGAATTTGGCAATTGCAATTGGAAAGACAAGATAGGAATGTCACACATGACAAATGGTATTCCACAGATCTGCATATAAGCTTTTCTTTCAGCCTTGTATTCAGAAATTTAAAAAAAAAACCTTTCATGTCACCCTAATATTTTATGAATAATAATCTTGCCATGCATTACATTATTATTTCCTGCTTAATTTGTTCCACTTAATTACTATTGTATATAGATCATGTTACAATACTGGAGCTCTACATCTAGCATTTACTGGGAAGGGGCTTATTCGACGATGAAAACAAATAAGTTTCTCCTATTTTGAACACTAGTATAATAAGATCCACCCCTTTAAAAACTGCTATTTGCACATCAGTATGCCTTTCCTAAAGTGAACAAATACATTAGAAAAATATTGTAACTTTAAAAGATGTTTCTCCCCCCCCAAAAAAAAGACTAATTTATTCTATTAGTTGATGTCTCATTCATTTATTCATTTATTCTAGTCATCTACATACAACCCTGTACAATGAAGAAATACTTGTTCATTTTACTGGAGGCAGCATTTGAATTATTTAAAAACAAATGTGTATCCAAATTGAAGGAAAAGATTCTTACAAATGTCAGAAATCTTATGTCATTAAGAGTAACTGGAAAGAATACTCACATGTTATAAGTGAAATTTTACTTATCCACTGCACTTTTCTCTTACATGCAAAGAAGGAAATTAAGTAAATATTGAACAATAAATTCTATTGAAATAAATAATTAAAATTCCTTAGTTTCTTGCATAAATTAACTTATAAACCCATCTGGAAAAATGTTATTTCATAATTTGTTATTTTATTCCATTTTTATATTCATTTCCTTTTAAAATAACATAATGCAAGATAGTAACATGACTCAATTAAATTAATTAGATTGTAATTCTATGCATCTTTACTTAGAGTCATACCATAATTTATTTCCTCTTGAGTAAACATGCATAGCATTGTTCTGTTAAATGCAGTAAGAGTCCAGAAGAAATTATTTTGTGGTCACTGGTGACTTGCAATATGCCAGTCATAAGCTCATATAACTACTGATTCTTCTTTTTGCAATTGCCTGGTAAATATAGATGTGACATTTTTGTCCTATGATTCTGGTCTGCTAATATGTCCAGGAGACTTTGTCATTCTCTCTTTTGTTTCCAGCTGCCTTCCTATTATACTAGCATTTCAATGTAATTTTTTTTTCTGTTGCCAAGACTTGTGTTCAAGATATAAATTGTGGGAAGAAAGCTGTGTGAGAAAGAAGAGGCACTCCAAGTGAATTCCAGTGCTCCAGGAAGAAAATAATCTGAAGAAAGTTAGAATACCCCATTCCTCTTCCAGACCATTTCAATCTATGCCATCAAGTCAGTATTGACTCTTAGTGAACACATAAACAGATTCTCAATTATTGTATCAAAAAACTTCCCAGCTACATTATATTTTCAGGACCCAACTTACATTTCTTGGCCCATAACTAACCTATCACTGCATCTGGGAAGTAGTTCACGACATGACTTACCTCTCCTGACTCAAGATGTTAACAATGCAGGTGTTAAAGAGAAAAACAGAGCTGAGTGTTATCAATATACTGATTAAATCCTATCCCTAAATTAATGCTGAACATTCTTAGTTTCATAAGTGGAAGAGTTACTCCCACATGCAAGGAGTAAACCACTGTTAAACAATGCACAATTTAAACAGATTGACCCTATGCTTAAAAAAATATACTAAGGAAGTGAAGATTGAGAAAAATATTTTTTAAAAATCACCTGTTCAGCAGAAATTAAATGCTAAGAGAACTGTAGTGTACTGAAATCCAAAATTCACTGGCTGGGACAAATTTCAAAATAATCTTATTGACAGAATTATTGTGCTGCAAAACTGTTATGATGCCGAAACTCCAATGCAATAAAAAAATAGGTCTATACAAGTTATTCATTTGGCCTGGTATTTCTTCGTGTTCTTCCACAAACACTTAGAAAATTTTGCTAAATACCTGCTTTACTCAGTGAAAGTGTTCATTTGTTTGTAACCCTTATATAGCTGCCCAATTTTTAGCCAACTCTGGGCGGCTCCCAGTAAAGTAGATTCAAAGCAAAACTAAGACTTTTAATTTAGTTTGAAACTAAAACTACCGGTAAGTCTTTATATTGCAAACTGAAAACTGTAAGATAAGTATTTTGATGTAGGGCAGATTGAAAATTATAAAAATAACTTCTGAATTTCATAGTATCATTGTTCACCCAACCCTGTCATTAATGTAGTTCATCTAATGTACCCATTTACTAGAAAGCAATCTTTAAGGATAAATTTCAAAATAGATTCAACATATCTTATTACTGAAGATAAAAATGTATGTGATGAATTTCAGTCACCATATTGTGGCCAATTTATAAACTTTGTCTCAAGATCAAACTGGATGTAACTAGATTCTACCCAGTTCAGAATAAGGTCATTTTTATACTGACAAACATTATAGTTTCATTTAAATGTTAAAAAACCCATAATCTTAATATTCTCATGACAAATAATTTAACAATAAGTCTACTATTTTTCAATAAAATAGCTTGCATAATGTTTGAAATTGGGGGTGTTAACTGTTTCAAAATCTTGTTGTGAAATTTAAGGTAAATCCAAGTTTTCGAAAGAAGGAAGTAGTTACTCCTTGTACCTGGAAACTGACAGTTGTGTTTTCGTAACTCCAAACCGCAGTGTATTAAAAATTATGACTCCTTCCTGAAGCTTCACTGCAGAAGTGAAGCATAAACAGCCCAAGGGCAACAAGAAGTCTACGTAGCTTATATAAACTTAGCAAGGAGACATCCAATCTAGAACTAAGGAGAAATTTCATGACAATGAGAACAATTAATCAGTGGAACACCTTGCCTCCAGAAGTTGTGGATCCTCCGTCACTGGAGGTTTTTAACAAGAGATTGGTCATCCATTTGTCCAGATTAGTATAAGGTCTCCAGTTTGGGCAGGGGTCTCCAAGGTCCCTTCCAATCCCCTTCCAATTCTGTATGTTCTGTAGCCTGTTTCCAGTTAAAAAAAAGGAAGCTCTGTTTGGCCTGATTCATTGGCTAAAGGAGCAGCAGCAACTCCAAGAACCTCACATCACCCTTTTACCAAAAGGAAAAAAAAGAAAAAGAAAATTGCATCCATCTGTCCTGGGATGCTGTTCCGAGAGAACTACACTCTGGGTCCATCCATCAAAGAGAGGGGGGGGAAGCCCTCCATGGGTTACAACATTATTTATTACCTACTCCTTGTGAAATGCCTTGAGAATCATTTGACTGAAAGCTGGGATTTAAAGCTTAAAAACATGGAAAACAGATAACATAAGATTGATCCCAATTTTTAAAGTTCTTTACAAAATCAATTTCTTGCAGAGATATTTAGATATTCCTCATAGAAAGGATATCTTAGAAGAAATCTGATTCAATTTTTCAGTGTAAATGAAGAAAATAGGAAGGGGCATGGGAAAAAATGTGTCATGTTAGTTTAGCCATTCAGTGGAAGAGAGGGGGGGTCTATGTAGGGGATATCTATCAAGCTCACTTTTAGAAAATAAGAAAACGTACTGCTAGCTATAATGAATAAAAATCAATTTAAATTACCTCAGAGGCCTAAAATAGCGGATGCACAAGTTTATTTGCAATCTAGAAAGCCAACTTTAACAGAACATAAAATATATCTCCTTATGTAGTGTCCCAATATGTTAGAGGGCAATAGGGAAGGGATAAACCAATCCTTCCAAAATGTCTACAATAAGTACCGTAGCATCTTACTAGCAATTTGTACTAAGTATCCCTCCCTACAGACATTTGCGCTTTATACAAAAAATGCCAAGGAGCTGAGTAAGTGGGTTAGGACGCTGAGCTTGTCGATCAGAAGATCGGCAGTTTGGCGGGTCGAATGCCAAGTGCCGCGTAACAGAGTGAGCTCCTGTTACTCATCCCAGCTTCTGCCAACCTAGCAGTTCGAAAGCACGTAAAAATGCAAGTAGAAAAATAGGGACCACTATGGTGGGAAGGTAACAGTGTTCCATGCGCCTTTGGCGTCTAGTCATGCCGGCCACATGACCACAGAGACGTCCTCGGACAAGCGCTGGCTCTTCAGCTTTGTAACAGAGATGAGCACCGGCCCCTAGAGTTGGAAACAACTAGCACGCATGTGCGGGGGAACCTTTACCTTTACCTTTACCTATCTCGCTGTACTGGAAAAAGTTAAGAGAGATTATAAAAAGGCATAAAAATACCAAATAATATCTGCTAATTCTCATAATGTCATGAAGGCTAATTATTGTTTTGCTACAGATGAGCTGCTTCAGAAGCACCTCTTTGCCATTTCCACACACTTGTGCATATGTAGCCACTTTCTGGTCTTTTCTCCCCAGCGCATCTGCTTATGCTCCTCCCAATGAAAGGCCTCTTGAGCCAGATAAGATGAGGTGCTGCAAATAAACGGAAAAACTAGAATTCAGGGGAGGTGAGTAAGAAATATCTCTCTGCTGTCCTAACATACTTGCTTCTTGGGATCCAAGCCATATGGTAACAGTAATAAACGTAAGGGTCATTTCATCATTTTCTCTTTAAAAATGTTTGAAATATCAAACTTGATATTCTTATGAAAATTAATACATTAAAACCTATTCAATTGAAAACTGAAAATATGACCAATAAGCTATAATGCCATTTCAAGGGCATCAAGACTGAATGTTTGCAAGCAGTAGCACTTATTGTCTAAGCAATGATTGTGTAATGCAGTATATGCTGTTACTCTAGTAACAATGTCAATTATTACACCAAGAGCAAGGCTGGAATAAGGAAGTGAGTTCTCAAAATGCATACTGTCCTATAAAGGGGAAAAATAATGACTTTAGATGGTTTCTAATGCAATATTCAAAATAATTCTCAAATCATCTTTAATATATAATTCACCTGCCATATTGGGCATTAGGCACATAGTTGAAAGAATTAAATATACTAAGGAAAACTCTGAATTGTTCTAAAACTCGCATTGTTCTAAACTCACGCATGCAGCAAAAGGATTACAAAATTACAATTTATTTAAAAATCAATTACACAACTCCAATCAGAGGGGATATGTTAACAGTCTGACTGAACTATTTGACTTGTGTTTTGTTAAAAAAATGAATCTGAATCTATACAAGTAGAGCAAACATGTCAAACACAAGGCCCGGGGGCCAGTTCCGGCCCGTGAAGTGTTTTCATGCAGCCCATGAAGCCATCCTGGAAACAGTGAGGGAACGGCCCCAACTGCCTTGGACCTGGCCCAGAGACCCTCCTTCTGCCAGAGACCCTCAGTTCTGTCCCACTCCTGCCCAGGCCCCCATAGGCACCCTTGATGCAAACGATGTAGAGCTGGCCATGCCCACCCAGTAGGCCATACGCACTCTAGCCACGCCCACCCAGTAGGCCACGCCCACCCAGGCCATACCCACCCGGCCCCCTGAGGGCAACCGCAATGCTGATGCGGCCCTCAATGAAATTTAATTTAATTTAATTTAATTTAATTTATTGAGATTTCTATACCGCCCTTCTCCCAAAGGGACTCAGGGCGGTTCACAGGGCATGTATAAATAACAATACAAAAATTAAAAAACAATTAAATCAATGCCCAAGTTAAAACAAGAATGATAAAAATAACAAGCCTATAAAAACCCATATACCCCCATCAGGCCAGACCCGCTAGTTCAAATAAATGGGTCTTCAACCCGCGACGGAAGGATCGGAGGTCTGATGCCGTCCGGAGCTCAACCGGCAGTTGGTTCCATAATGCCGGAGCACCCACAGAGAAGGCCCTCCCCCTGGGGGCCACCAGTCGACATTCCTTGA
Source organism: Vipera berus (assembly GCF_964194415.1). NCBI lineage: Eukaryota > Metazoa > Chordata > Lepidosauria > Squamata > Viperidae > Vipera > Vipera berus. The sequence goes on from NC_138203.1 coordinate 225,047,763, forward strand.
CCGGAGGCACCCTGAGGAGGCCCTCTCTGTGGGCACGCACAGGGCGGAGGGGAGTCGACGCCGGCAGCAGGTGGTCCTCGAGGTATCGCGGACCCATGCCATGTAGGGACTTAAAGATCATAACCAAAACCTTGAACCTTACCCGGAAGACAACTGGTAACCAATGCAGCTCACGGAGCAAAGGTGTAACATGGGAGTACCGGGAAACTCCCAAGACAACTCTCGCGGCCGCATTCTGTACCAGTTGGAGCCTCCGAGTAGTCTTCAAGGGAAGCCCCATGTAGAGAGCATTACAGTAGTCTAGGCGAGAGGTCACGAGCGCGTGAGTGACCGTACATAAGGCCTCCCGGTCCAGATAGGGCCGCAACTGGCGCACCAGGCGAACCTGGGCAAAAGCCCCCCTAGTCACGGCCACTATATGATCCTCCAAAGTGAGTTGTGAATCTAGGAGGACTCCCAGGTTGCGAGCCCTATCCACGGGGGGTAAAGACTCACCCCCCATAGAAAGCGATGGAACATTTTGAATATCCCGGGATGCCGGAATGTACAGCCACTCAGTCTTGTCAGGGTTGAGTTGAAGTCTGTTCCTCCCCATCCAGACCCGAACCGCCTCCACGCAACGGGACATCACAGCGAGGGCATCACTGGGGTGGTTTGGGGTCGAAATAAAAAGTTGGGTATCATCAGCATATTGATGATACCCAACTCCAAAACCACGAATGATCTCACCCAGCGGTTTCATATAGATGTTGAACAGGAGAGGCGAGAGGACCGACCCCTGAGGAACTCCACAAGCGAGAGTCCTAGGGGTCGACCTCTGCCCCCCTGCCAACACCGACTGCGAGCGTCCCAGGAGATAGGAGGAGAACCACTGAAAAACCGTGCCTCCCACTCCCAGTCCCCTGAGACGCCGCAGCAGGATACCATGGTCGATGGTATCGAAAGCCGCCGAGAGGTCTAATAGGACTAGGACAGAGGAATATCCCCTATCCCGAGCCCTCCAGAGATCATTCACCAGAGCGACCAATGCCGTCTCCGTGCTGTGCCCGGGCCTGAAACCCGATTGGTAAGGGTCCAAATAATCCGCTTCATCCAGGACCAGAGGGAGCTGATGCGCCACCACACTCTCAACAACCTTCGCAAGAAAGCGAAGGTTGGAGACTGGACGAAAGTTGTTCAATACAGCTGGGTCCAAGGCAGGCTTCTTGAGGAGAGGTCTCACCACCGCCTCCTTCAAGACGGTGGGGAAATAACCCTCGCTCAAAGAAGCAGATATAACCGCCTGGAGCCAGCCTCGTGTCCTCTCCCTAGCTGCATAAACCAGCCAAGAAGGGCACGGATCCAATAAACATGTGGTGGAACTCAGCTTCCCCATAATCCTGTCCACTTCATCAGGGGTCACAGAATCAAACTCCTCCCAGATAACATTGACAGGACCGCCCGTGTCCTGATCGCCAGACTCTGCCCAGCTGGAGTCCAAACCGGTCCGAATCTGAGCGATTTTATCCGACAGATGTTGACTAAACTCCTCGGCACGACCCTGCAAGGGATCCTCCCTCACCTCCTGATTAAGAAGGGAGCGAGTCACCCTAAACAAGGCGGCCGGGCGATTATCTGCGGACGCGATGAGGGTGGAGAAGTAATTACACCTCGCCTCCCTCATCGCAGCGAGATAAGACCTAATGTAGGTTCTTAACCGCAATCGGTCGGGTTCAGATCGGCTGGATCTCCAGCAGCTCTCTAGGCCCCGTTTCCGACGCTTCATCTCCCGGAGCTCCGCGGAGAACCATGGAGCTCGCTGGGATCTGCACCGGGTCAGGGGCCGCAAGGGTCCAACTCGGTCAAGTGCCTCAGTGGCTGCCCTTTCCCAGGTTTCCACTAAGGCATCCGCCGAGTTGTGAGTAATGGAGGCAGGTGGGGACCCCAGCGCCGCTTGGAATCTATCAGGATCCATTAGGCGTCTGGGGCGGTACCATCTAATTGGCTCCGTAACCCCACGGCGGGGGGTGGCAAAATGGAAGACCAGCCGCAGGAGGTGATGATCGGTCCATGACAGGGGCATAATAAATGGAAAGCCCCCACCAAGATCATCCAACCACCGTCCAGATAAAAAAATCAGGTCAAGGGTGTGGCCTCCCTCATGAGTTGGTTCAGAAATTACCTGCGTCAGGTCCATGGCCGTCATGGAAGCCATGAACTCCCGAGCGAGCTCAGATGAGCCTCCCAGGGATGGTAGATTGAAGTCTCCCAAAACTATAAGTTTGGGGAACTCAACCACCAACCCTGAGAGGATATCGAGCAGCTCGGGCAGGGCTGCCGCTGCGCGACTAGGCGAAATGTACACGAGCAGCAAGCCCAACTGCGCCCCAGAACCAAATCTCACAAAGAGAGACTCACACCCGACTATCTGAGGAACGGTGGTCTCCCGCGGACATAAGGTCTCCCTAATGATCACCGCCACACCCCCACCCCTACCTTGAGCTCGAGGCCGGTGTAGCACCCGGAAGCCTGGTGGGCAAAGGTCAACCAAAGGGACCCCACCCTCTGGGCCCAACCAAGTCTCCGTGATGCAGGCCAGGTCCGCATGCTCACCCTCAACTAAATCCCTAACAAGGGGAGCTTTGTTAACCACGGACCTGGCATTCAGGTACACCAGCCGGAGCTCAGGAGGCTGCACATCCTCGCTCCCGGAACCTCGGGAAAGAAGCAGAGGGTCGGAGCGCCTCACCGCTTGCAAATAGCGGAGACGGCCCTCCCGGTAACGATATGGCCCCCTGTCTATCCGCCTGCTGCCATTCCCCGTCGTGGGAATTGGTAATCCCACGACCCGCTCATGAGCCCCGGAGACAACGACCCCCCGTTCTCCCCCCGCGCGGTCAGACCCAAGTCTGGCCTGAACTATGGTTGATTGGCCGCCCCCCATAGCCAGACAACCCCCATCTCCCACCCCTCTCCCCAACCCCGTAAAAATTTTTGATAAAAACGTAATCAGGGGCCGCTTATTAAATTTATATTGACGGCCCCTGCCCCTGCCCAGCCATCTCTCAGAGACCCAAAACTCGGGCCCTTCATCGAGGTTAGGATTTAAAGAGGCGGGTCGCACCCAGGCGAGGGGGGCACCCCTGAGGGCGAGCAAGTCCGTGCTAGTATATTGTTGCATGTTAGTCCAGCAAGTCCAGAATAGGCAGTCCCGGAGGTGATCATGTCCATAGGAGGGTCAAAGGCCGGAAAAGAAAATATCTGGATCCACACCCAACTGCACTGCCACTCAGTTGGGTGCCCCAGTAAACAGGCCACCCCCGCCCTCTCACGGCAGGTTGCAACTCTGTTCCTGGGGGTGGTCAAAGATATACTCTGGGTAGGCATGCCCCATAGAGCTCCCACCTCTATGGGGCTGCAGATGTAAAAGTCAGCCACTCTCCCACCGTGGCTGGTACCCAGGACCGACCGAATCCAAAGGGGAGAGGGGGAGGTAGGCAAAATTAATAGATGTATATATTCAGGCAGAAGGGTAGACGGGCCAAGATAGAAGAGATGGTCTGAAAGCGTCATCACCGCCGCTAAAACGGTCCAAAAGCGGTATAAGGACCACCTGTCGCCGTTGCTCCATTGAAGCGGTCCGAAGCCGCCGTTGCCAACACAAGCGGTCCGAGGCAGCACAGAAAACATCATCGCCGCTGGGATAGCTCTCAGTCGCCCTCTCCGCCGACAAAACGGCCCGAGGACGACAGCATCACCAAAAGCAGCCTGATGCGGTCTGGGGTAAGATGGAAACACCACCGCCGGCGAGAGGGGCCAAAAGCCCGAGAAACGCCGCAGCCAATCACCGGCCACCACAAACGGCCCGAATAGGCCAGAAAACGTTGATGCCGCAGAAGTGGCCTGAAAACAGGTCAAATGTTGCCACTCGGGCCAGAAGGCCCCAGGAATGCCACCGCTTAGTGCTGGTCGCTGAGAACGGCCAAAGCCCACTGCTGCCGTCATCGTCGTCGCCGGATGCAGGCCGTCTCTGCCGTCGGATGCGGCCCAAAGGGCCGCCGCCACCAGCGCCGCCGCCCACGCCGTCGCCACCATCGCCGCCATCGCTGCCGCCATCGCCGCCGCCAAGCCGGACCCACAGGCGTCTCTCTCGGCGACCAAAGGCAGCCCAAGGGTGTCAAAGGCGGCCCGAAACGGCCCGGGGAAGCAAGAAACGCCGCCACCGAGCGCGGCCCGAGAAACTGCCGCCGCCAGCGCCGAGGCCGCCGCCCACGCCGCTGCCGCCATCGCCGCCGCCCGAACGAACCCGCAAGCGTCCTCCTCGCCGACCGGGAACAGCCTGAGAACACCGAGCAGCCCAAACCGGTCCGGAACAGCAGGGAACAATAGGGAACGCCGGAGGCGGCCACGAACAGCTGAGGGCGGTCCGGAGAAGGCAAGCGGCAAGCGGCAGAAGGCAAACAGCAAAAGGCGAACAGATGGGAAAGGCGACAGATGAAGAGAGGCAGGGCCCGCAGACTTCAAACAGTTCACTGCCAGTTTCGTCGGCCACTAGCTGCCCCTGTGCCTGTAACTATAAACCCCCCGTCCCCCAATCCACATCCCAGAGAGCCTACAGGCTCCTGAGGGGCTTCAAAGGGACGCCTAGTAACTGGAACTCACGGAGCTCAATCAAGCACGTCCGCCATCTTGGGCATGCGTAGTCTGAGGCATTGAGTTTGACACCCCTGAAGTAGAGGCATTTTAGAAGTTCAAGAATTCAATACATACGGTACATCTTTCAAACTATTATTCTCACTTGTATAAAATAGTTTATACGGCAGTGGCTGCAGTGGTTCCTATAATTCTTACAGCAAACAGGAATGTAATTTGCTAAGATGACACATCAATGGATTCACAAAGTATGTAATAGCCAATTTAATGGTAATTGATTAACATGCAACAGATCTATGGTGAACGGGAACAAACCTGAGGTAAGGAACAACAAATATGTACCTGTATGAAAAACTGAAAAGCAAGAACCAAGCTAAAAAAAATTAAGGATTTTATTTTCTTCTTTCTTCTTATACAATAATATGCAATGCTGAATAGTCATTAATTAAAGCAATGAAACAATTAAAGTCAGCATACTGGAATCAATACAATCAGGGTATAGCTTTTAATGACAACAAAATGAATATACTTTCACTAAATTCCTGAGATTCAAAAATAAAATAGCCTTAAAGATGCACTGCCTAACTCTGAGAACTATGAAGAATTGCCCTGAGTTAACACAAACCACACTTACCAAATAATGGCATGTGATGCATAAACCTTCAGGGAAATATACAGATTCATCTTGTTTCACATACATCAGGCTCAGAATGCTTAAGCTTATGAATGAGTCTTAAGTGAGCCTACCTTGTAAAATAATCAACACACAAAATGATCACAACAAATATTTTGCAAGTTTGTGCTAATTAAACAGGTTGGTAATAACTAACAATATATATTTGCAAATTTTTAACTTTTCAGTTAGCTGCCTTCACAAGAAACATGTTTCCCTCCAGCTGCAAATCTCCAGTTGTTTTGCAATGTTTAGAAAATACGGAATAACTAGTGCTTTAAATTCTTTTACACTCAGCCATCAAGTTCTCATTGTTGTTTTCTAGTAGTATTTGAGAGCCAGATTGAAACTGATGAAAATTTCCTCCAAAAAGATTGAACAATTACTTTGAAAGTTGAATTTAGCAGCAAAAGAAGCATGAAGAATCCTCAAAACTTTTAAACATAATTTTAAAATAATTCTAAGTATCAAAATACAACCAAAAATGTGGAAAAGATCTGCACTCTTCATCCACATCTTTTTAATGTTACATCACCCGTAGTCTCTATTTTATGCAGCTAAAATATATCAATTGCCACCTATATCTTTTTGGAGCTTATAACTGCTGTTTCAAAAATTAGCAAATTTAACATCTGCAGAAGCAAGTATGTGGAATTTTTGTCTTTTCCTATCCTGTCATATTTAGATATACCTATAGCACAGTTGTCATTCAGAATATAATAAACAAGCAAAAAACAGTGTAAGAATATAATAAAACAATTGCAAAAGTAAAGCAAAAAGCATTAACACCATTGTTACTTGAAAAGCCCATACGTCGGAAACTTGACATCCATATCTACAATAGTTTAATCTCCTAAAGAGCCTTGGCTATATATAAGGAAATTATATTATCAGTAATTAATCCAGTCTAAATTTTCAAATTACATATTAAAGACGTGGCTAACACACATCTCCCTGGGGAACTCCCATTAGTAAAGGTTATTTTGGAAACTATTTCCTTCTTATGTAAGCTTTCAAATTTACCTTGAATTAGATCAGATTGCTTTTTTATATTAATCTGGAGAAACCAACAATTTTGGAGTTCCATGCTCTATTGAAAGAAAAAATTATGTACCTTTTATATATGAGGGATATAAAAATAGATGTAAAATGTCCATTTGCCTTTTGTGGGCACAGTCTCAATTTTCATAGTGGTATCAACAAAGATCTCAAACTACAATATTAAAAATTTATGCAGTACATTATCTCAAGGGAAAAATTGTAAAACTTCCAAGGGCAATGCTTCCTTCCATCAGATCCAGTGTATTGGATCATGAAATATTTAGGGCTTAAATCTCTGTAACACGCTTTGTTTAGTTATTTTAAAAAGAAAAAGATATACGGTAATACCATAGACCAATATTTAATTACATGCATGAGTGTAGGGTATTTAGCTAATTTATTGGTTCTAGAATGAATGTGGACTGTATTTTCATTGTATCCCACCTTTATTATTTTACAAACAATTCAAGGTAGTGAACATATTCAACATGCCTTCCTCCTCCTATTTTCTCCACAACAACCTTGTGAGGTGGGCTAGGCTGGGCTGAGAGAGAGTTCTGGTCCAAAGTCACTTAGCCAACTTTCATGGCTATGGTGAGACTAGAACTCACAGTCTCCCGTTTTCTACTAGGGTAGCTTAATGCTTTAACCACTTGCTTAGAGTTTGAAACAGTTGTTTATCTTACTAGAAAAGTCCCTTTACTTTTCAAATAGTTCAGAAGAAGAACATTTGAACAAATGTTTCAGGATTGGGCTATTTTTAGTAAGGTTGGAATAGATACTTCACATGTGAAATATTTAATCATTGGAATATTTTATGCATCTCTACAGCCCACGCAGAGATTCTCCATCCATTTCTGCACTAATCCACAAATTGTTCATTAGAAACTAAAGGATATATGGATAGAGGCAACTTATTTAAGTACAAGTAATCCCAATTTACAACCACAATTGAACCTAAAATTTTTGTCATTAAGTGAGACAGCTACGTGAATTTTGCTCCATTTTATGACCTTTCTTGCCACAGCTGTTAAGTGAATCACTGCAGTTGTTACATTAGTAATGTTAAGTGAATCTGGCTTCCCCATTGACTTTGGGGAGGTCACAAAGAGTGATCACATGACCCCAGGACACTACAACCATCATAAATACGAGTCAGTTGCCAAGTGTCTGAATTTTGATCATGTGACCGTGGGGATGCTGCAATGAACATGTGTCACTTTTTCCAGTGCCTTTTTAACTTTGAACAGTCACTAAACTGTTATAAGTCAAGGACTATGTGTAATCTTTCTTACCAGGCTTCAAGTTTTTGTTAGCCTTTAAATATGCTTAATAGTTGCACAATTACATCCCCAACCATAGTTAAGATAGAAAGGAATAATTCTTCTTGGGGAAGTAGGAAGCATATGATACACCAGCCTATTCCTGATCCTTAAACTGCAATTTAAAAACATTTGTTATGTCTGTCCTGCCTCTTATTACCTATAGGAAAATGTTTACAGCATAACACACTTTTTATATTAGCATCTTAGCTCTGCTTTACTAAAGATGCAAGGGATAAGGCTTAAGAATATCTTAAGTATTTGGATTTTTTGGATTTTTTCCAAGCAGTATGTTGACTCAAACGAGCCATTCCCACAGAAAGGTTTCTCCATTACTAAAAGTACTACATAATTTACAACAGAACAGGTCTATAAATAATTTGACCATTACTCTTTTTTTTAATTGTTTACCTAAATGTCTCCCTCTCAAAATGTCTGACATATATGTTGATATCAAAATTCCAACAATTAAAAACAAGTAAACCTTCACCGCCAAAAGACAGGAAAAAAACCCACAAGGGCATTAGCAGCTAGAAAACTAGTAGATGGGAAAGGAGTGGGGTGACATACTAAAAATTAAACCCATGATTACATTTCAAATATATCCAGCTCCAATGCTATTTACATGGATCTCATTTGTTTCTCAAGAATCAAACAAATTTAAGCCATAAACTGCAGAGGATAGCTTTCTGAAACTTTATCATCCAGCTTAATCATGAACACTATTCTATAAACAAAAAAGATTGAAAAAATAATTTATGTGTCAAAGCAAGAACATTCGTTATTATGCTAATTAAACCTGCTATATAATGTACAGTTCCTCACCTTCCAAAACATTCCTAATCATAATGAGTGTCTTATGTTTTTTTAAAAAATCATACTGTACACATTGAAAAAAAATGCATCATAATACTAGATATGCTTTAGAAAAGGCATCGGCAAATCAAAGAGGAGGAAATAGAACACCTACTCATTCCATATTTATATTTGCAAATAGTCATAACATTAGTAATAGTGGATTAAAAATGGAAAAACATTAGCTATGGATGATATTTATTATATATTTCTTCACATGATTTATATAATTCTTTCTCTCTAGTACAGACATGTCAAACTAGTGACGTCATGTGATATCGCGCAATGTTATCAGGAGAGTTTTGCTATTGCCGGCAATGGGGTGGGCGCAGCTTCTGGATGATGCGTCCAGCCCATGAGCCGGCAGTTTGACACCCCTGCTCTAGTAAGTCAGTACAAAAAAATACAATGGAACTGAATTTTAGAGCAGGCCTTTTCAACCTTTGCACCAATTGTACCAGTTTTAGGATATAGCAATATTCGAGTACCACCAGTCATCTAGCAAGGTGTCAAAAACTTGATCCCCCCAAAAAGAAGAAAAAAGTGATAAAGTACAGGTAGTTCTCAACTTACAACAGTTTGCTTAGTGACTATTCAAAGTTACAACGGCACTGAAAACACGTATGACCATTTCTCACACTTATGTCTGTTGCAGCATCCCCAGGGTCATGTGATTCCCTTTTGCAACCTTTTGACAAGCAAAGTCAATGGCTGGGGGGGCGTGACCAGCACAATGTCGCTCAGGTCAGGGGGCGCCTGTGGCGGGGGGCAGGCAGGGATGTGGGGAGGATCCAGGGGTCTCTGATGGAGGGGGGTGGGACTGGGGTGGGCACCAGGGCATGGTCCACTGGAGGAGCCTCACCGTCCCCCTTGGGCTGTGCAGGGTACTCCCAGACAGTAGTGCAGGCTGCCCGGAGCCCTGGGCAGCAGAGGGCAAGTATCCAGCCTGGCCCTCACAGCCCAACCCAGTCCAGCCCCACATGCCCTAGGGGGCACCCAGCTGTGCTTACCTCCTTCCCGAGGCTGCTGCTGCTGTGCTCACTTTCCAGGTTGCTCATGGTGGGTGCAGGAGGACAAAATGCAGGGATCAGAGGGAGGCCACTCCCTCTCCATATAAGGAGACCCAGCTTTGCAACCAAAGCATCCTCAGCGACAGAATGGGAGACCACCAGGAGAGGCCAGGAGGAGGGGGCAAGGGGATGGCGAAAGGACAGCAGGGCTGCTGGTGGCCAAGTGCTAAGGCAGGACTTCCTTCAGACCCTCCCTCCCTCCCTCTCATTCCAATCTCCTTCCTTTCTTCCTTCCTTCCTTCCTTCCTTCCTTCCTTCCTTCCTTCCTTCCTTCCTTTCTTCCTTCCTCCATCTCTACCCTCCCTCTTTCCCTGCCTCCCTGATTCTCATTCCCATTTCCTTCCCTCCACTATTTTCTGTTTCCCTCCCTCCTTCCCTATCTCCCTCTTTCTCATTCCTATCTCCTTTTCTTCCTCCCTCCATACCTCATCTCCAGCTGATGGTGTCTTTCCTCATTCCTCATGGAGGGTGACCACTCCCCAGCTGCGTTTCTCCCATTTTTCACTGCCACCTGTGTGTGCGCTCGGCACGGATGGCTGCCATGAAGTTGTAGATCAGCCTGTTTCATCTCCTCTTCTCTTTCCCCTCCCTCCTCCTTTTTTTCTCTTTGGTGCAGCTCCAGCTGACTCCTCCTCCCAAGGCTAGGTCTTTTTTTTCTCTCCCTCTCCCACCAAAACTACCTCCTTTTATAGCCTCTCCTGTCTCCGCCCGCTCCTCCTTTCTCCTCCGGGTGTGCCGATCCTGAGGCCTCTACCTCGCCCCAGCAGCCTTGCAGCTCTTGAGGACTCTCTCAGGGCAAGTCCTGCGCTGCACCGCTTTAGTTCATTCCCTCCCCCTGCTACATTTGGCTAGGCAGGGTCGCGTACCACCTGCCAGGTGAAAAGCCCTGTTTTAGAGGTTTGTTTCCACAAAAAGGCGGTGTTTTATCTAATCCAATGACAAAGTGACATGAGTGGCTACATATAAATAAGTAAATTCCTGCACAGACATCACTTATATATAAATATTTAAAAAAACAAAAACATGAGAATCTTGAAGTAGAGACTAGTCAGATCAGCCTAACAGCCAAAATGAAACAACATTCTGCCACCATGACTAATCAAATATATTCAGAAAACTCTAAACAGGAACAGAGGGTGACCACCTTCTTCCATTACTGCTTCTTAGCACCTGGCATTTAGGACAGGCTGCCTGTAACTCCAGAGAAAATAAAACAAACATCAAGACAAATAACTATTAGTAGGCCAATCCTTCATAAATTTCTCCAGTCTCTTTTAAAATAATTTTGTTTCTTTTAAAATGTTTTGTTTTTTCCATTGAACCTTATTGTTCCTTAGAATTAATTCTATTTAATTCCAGCTGATTGAAATTCGGATTTATTTCTGGAAAACACACATGATCCTAGGCATAGTTTCAGAAACTCTAAAATATTCCTTCTCCGGAGACAGAATATTTTACACATGACCAGAATTCTCCATGGTCCTCCAAGTACATCTAATCATAATTTGTATAAGGACCTAACTGCGTTGACTGTTTAATTTTAATTTCCCTTCTAAGGAAGAGGCAACCAAGTGGTGTAGAATTTCAGTTCTAGCATAAGAGATTTCCTAAGTAAGTCAATCGTTAGTTCTTTCCTAGCATTGTATGACTTCAAAATATTTTTCCAGATGATACACTATCAGCTGATCTCTTTTTTAAATGTATGTGATGTTCGGATTGTGTGTGTGTGCGTGCACGCCAAATTGCATTACTTGCCCTTCTTATATTTAACACCATTAGCTGTTTTCAGATTCCTTACAAATCCTGAATTGTCTGAAATCATCAGAAATTTGCCCCTTTCACCCTAACTTCAAATTATTTACTGTATATATACAAGATGTAATAGACCAGGGGTGTCAAACTACCAGCCCACGGGCCGGATGCATCATGCCAAAACTGCGCCTACTCCACCGCCAGCAATGGAAAAAAAGTCACGATATGTCACGACACATCACATGGCGTTGTGAGTTTGAATAGACAATCTACTCTCTTTTTACCAGCCTTTGCATAACTAAAAATTCTTCTATTTTTCTTTTTTTAGTAAACATTCTATTAGGGGATATAAATACAACTACTTGTATTCTGTTTATTTCACCATTTATGAACAATGATTCACTCCACTCCATTTTCCCAGTCCAGCTCAATTATCTCAGTCTTTGATACATTCATTTTCTGAACCATGTTCCTTGTTGCATCACATAGTCTTAACATTTTCTATGACTCATTTGGGTTCTCTGTCAATAACACAGCCTCATCTACATAGAAAAATATATATCTTCACATCCTAAATAGCATACCTTTAACATTACTATAGATATTTCTTATACATTTATCTATAAACACCCAAGATGACCTCACACATCCTTTACTTATTTCATGATTAATGTTCAACCACTCTTTAAGCATTCCATTTATTTTCACACAAAAACTCTTATTACAATCAATAACAAACCTTCAATTCTAATATGCTTAAGTTAAGAATTCTTCTGGACACTCCACGAGCCCTGAAAACAGGTAAATTCTGAAGCTATGGGGGGGAGGGACTTTATTTAATTTTGGCTAGGGTATAATCTCCTCTTCTAGAGCCATCTGTTAATTCATTGACTGTGATGCATTTTACATGGGTCTGCCCTTGAAGAGTATTTAGAAGCTGATCCAGATTGCAACAGTTCCAAGTAATTATGAAAGCACCTTCAAGTACCCACATAATCCTTCTTCTCTGAAAACTTCAATGGTTACTAATTGGCTTCAAAGTACCATTCAGGATGCTGACTGCTGTATTTAAAGTCCATTATGTTTCAGTATCTGTGGAACCATCTTTTTTCCAGCATTATCTACCTGCCCAATAAGATCTAGTATATCAGGCTATATAGGTATCCCCTTCATCGACAACTGCCATCTTCAGATGCACAGAAGCATGATTTATCAGTCACAACTGAGATTAAAAAATAGTGTCCCCTCTGTCAGCCTTGGGTCACCAGGTAGTCCAGACAAATAGCACACCCAGAAGAATGATATCTACCGGTATTTATTGTAAGAGTACATGAACAAATCTTGCAAGCCTGAAAGAACATTTGTCCCTCATCGCCTTTATAGCCCAAGAAACTAGGGATTGCCTTTCAGAGTTTTTTTGCCAACCGACATTCCTTCTGGGGGGAGGAAGTGCCTCTTATCCGCCTGTTGCCCTGGCTGTGGCTTTTCCCTGTCCCCCAAGGTCATTCCCACATATTGTTACACACACATACCATATTCAAATATCCTCTCCTTCCTGGTCTTTAGAAAATTAGTGAAAACGTAACTGTTTCATCACGTCATGGGGGCCTGCTGGCTACAACTCTCCCTCCTGGGGATGAACGAGTTTCATTCTTCATTCTCCTCTGGTTTTATTTTATTATGGTTTTTTTTAAATATTTTTATTGTTTTAACCTCAATTATATCTTGGGAGCTGCATGCTGGCCAGAATAGGTTGTCTGTCTGTCCATCCATCCAAATTTAAAACCGTCCATCTCCTCCCTCCCTCCTTTACCTACAAACCAGCTGGGGGAACTGCACTGGCTACCAATATGTTCCTGGGTACAGTTCAGAGGGCTAGTTATAGGTAGCCGTCGACTTATGCCCAAAATTTCAGTTGCTAAGTGAGGCAGTTAAGTTAGTTACACCTCATTTTCCAACCATTTTTGCCACAGTTGCTAAGTGACTCACTGCAACTGTTAAGCGAATATGACTTCCCCCATTGACGTGTCAGAAGCCAGCTGTGAAGGTTGCAAATTGTGATCACATGACTCCAGGACAATGCAATAGTCATAAAAACATGCCAGTTGCCAAGTGTCTGAATTTTGATCACATGACCATGGGAATGCTGCAACAGTCATAACATGTGAAAACTGGTCATAAGCCACTTTTTTCAGTGCTGTCATAACTTCAAACAGTCACTAAGAATGATTGTCAGTTGAGGATTACCTGTATAACCTTTGGGAAGTCCTATATGGCTGGGGCCTGGCTGTCTATCAGATAGCCCAGACTACCCAGAGCATCTTCACAAGATGTATACTGAGGAGATGAACCCAGAGATGCATTCTCTGCAGCAAGTCTCTTCTGTGGAATATTTTACCACCCGATATAATATTCACAACTTTGTTCCTGGTATTTAGAAAACTTTGTTTTCCTTTTTTTTTGAAATAGCATTGGGGAACTGAGGGATCTGTAAAAAATAAATTAAATTGAGATGAATTTAAAGCTAAATAAAATCAGGATGAATAAGGACACTACTACTATGAATTGCTACTATTAGGAATGTAATAGCACAACTTAATGGTTTGTGGTTGCATTAGGATTTACATTTTTTGGATTCTAATAAAATAATAGTTTTACTTATGAGCCACTTAACAGTAAATTATTAAAGTATAATGTTTTAATGTTAATATATTTATAATAATTTATAATAAAACAAATTCTGTAATTAAAATCTATTTACTTTATCCTTTGCCATCTTTAAATCAAGAAATCTATGTGTATTTATTTTTTTGACAGATACATTATTAAATGAGTTATTAAAGAACTTGGCCTGCACAATTCCTGCCTTTCTAATTGTTTTTTCATTCTGTCTCAGACAATTAAATACACATGTATTTAAATTCCATTTTTCAATACATCACTATTATTCCTATATAAATTTCTAAAAAATTATTTCCAGAGTTCCCTTAGGTTTTTATCTATTTTATTTTTTATTTTATTTACTGTATTGAGAGCCCCTTAGCCCACTTCATAGAAAGATCAATTGATCTCCAAAATATTTCCAGAATTTAATTATAAACTTTTTAAATGATTGCATTATTTAATCCCATCAGACCATTTATATAAAATTTAAAACTATTAGTGATCTGCCTCCACATGCAACTAGGATAGGTGAATATACCATCTTCTTACTCAATCTCACCAGTAACTAATATTTAGAGATACACCAGCTCCAATATTATCTCCAATACACAGCCATCTAGTTATTAGTAGCCTTACCCTCCACAACAATGTGCAATTGTACCTTTGAAGCTAAATTAACAGCTACTGTTGTAACTTATGGAGGCAAGTGCCATTTTTTCATTACTGAGTCTTACTCTTTATTTACAACCAGTATCCTTGAATTTGAATAATAAGCTATCTATGAGTATGTAGTACATACAAAATATGACAACTGTGTTCATATGAAAATAAATATTCCTATACTGCTACAAACTGTATATATTCCTATAAATCACAACTAATAATTGTTTTCTAGCTTAAAACAAAACAACTGACATGGAGATTAGAGTATTTGTTTATATTAAAGGATTGTAATGCCAAGCAGAGGCATATTAATACAGGCCCAAGTGATAAAAAGAGTATACTGATTATACTATAATAGTGTCTTTGCCTGGTGCTTCTATTTTCTTTATAATATTTTATGTATAAACATGGAATAAACTAACCCCCACAGTTGACCCCCTCTGTGAATGCAGCTGTAACACGCAAATCAGGAGAACTCATTACTGCCACGAAAATACAACATGCAAGGACTCATCTATAGTTGACAGTCTCATAGCAACTAGTACAAAAAAATCTTGCTTTTACAAATTGTATTGTTGGATTGGTAAAAGATTAACCTGAAAAACAAAACAATTTTTTCCCCAGAGGCAAAATTTCACAATCTTCAATGGTATTTATTTTCTGGATAGAACTGGCCACTCTCTCTCTCTGTAGTAGTGTTTCTCAATCTTGGCAATTTGAAGATGGGTGGACTTCAACTCCCAGAATCCCTCAGGCAGAATCCTCAGCCCATCTTCAAATTGCCAAGCTTGAAAAACACTGCTCTATATAGTCATACTTGGTCTCACTTCTTTGTGATACAGAAATCTACATTCTCCCCTAATGTGGAGCCCTCATCACAGCAAACTGATGTCTCAAAACAGTATTTGAGAGGATTGAGGCAAGCCCCTTAATATTAAAATCTGGCAGAAGCAAGCACTCAGTCCCTGTAATCTAAAAGAGTAGTAGGCAAGAGTTAACCCTTTTCTTTGACAAAGGCCCAATCTCTTTCCAACCTGTGTACCCTTCTCTGTGAAAGCCATGCCAACTGTGAAAAAAACCTGAATCTTTAAACCTACATTGGGAGAATAGATAGGTGGGGGACTGAAAGTACTCAGTGCATGATGACACACAAAAGGGCTGGTAAACATATGCAGAGTGCCTGCCACTCTGTTATTAATGAATACCTGCAACCTGTCCTTACAAAGCTGGGAAGAGGAAAAAACAGTACCCTGCCTCTCACTGTCAGATTTACCTGCGTTAATTATAAAATTCACCACTTCTTGAATAATAATATATTTGAGAGGTCAGGGGCGAGTCTTAAAAAACCACCCAGCGCTTTCTTGGACAGGGATGTGTAGTAAATACAACGGAGGCCAACGTAAATAAAAACAGCAAAGGGGGTAGGGGAAGAGGGCCGGAAGCTCCTCAAGCCTCAAGCCTCGCCTTGGAGCTCCCGAAGGAAGGATTTCGGCGGTAGCAGCCGATCTATTTGCCACAAGGATTAGAGTCAGGAGAGCGGGGATCACCCAGGAGTAGGAAGAGCCAAAGCTCGCCACATGGAAAGGGAGCAGCGGAGCAACGTTAACGCGGTTGCTCAGCGGAGTCCGGGCGCGGGAAAGCCAAGCAGAACAAGAGGGAAATAGCCCCCACCCTTCTCCTGGCTTCCTTTGGGCGAGGCCGAGCAAGAAAAAGCAGTAAGCGCCGGCTGTAAATCACCCTTTTTAGCTGGAGAGCAAGCAAGCGAGCGAGTCAAAAATAGCAACGACCAGCGGCACTCTCCGCCGCAGCCTGAAGGAGGCGGGAATCAGCCGCTCTTTCCCCGCGGCGGTAGCGGCTGCAAGTACGTGAGCCTTGCCTGCCCCCTCCCCGGGGCGCTTGTACTTTCCACGTTCGCAGCCAGGTCATCCGCGTCCCGATCCGATCCCGGGCTCGCGCGTCAGGCGCCTTACCTTTCCAAGCCCGGCCCCGCAAAAGGCGCTCAGGTTTAACGCCGTCTCCTCCGCCTCTGCAACACCTGGAGACCGACATCCGTGCCTCGGCTTGAGCCCTTGCCAGCCGCCCCTCGGCGCTGCGCCGGCAGCCTCGGTTGCCACACCGGGCGTAAGGAAGAAGGACGGCGGGGCAAAAGGCGACTAGCCCGAGCCCATAGAAGCCTGCGGGCGAAGGGAAGCCCGGTGGCTACGCCGACCTCTGACGGGGAAGGTTGATCCGCGGCGGCCGCAGGCGCCTCCTGCCGAGGGCGCAGAGCCCCACAAGAGGGTCTCCCGCTCCTCGCCGCGGAGAAGGGGGGCGTGCGCACTCCAGCCGCTGGTGCAAGCGGGTTGGCGAGAAGCGGCCAGGGGGGCGGAGAAACAGGCGGAGAGAAGCGCTGCCATCCTCGCTGGCTTTTTCCGTCCCAAAACGACTCAGTTGTCGCTAAGAGGAAGAGGGAGCCGCCGACGTTCCGGCTTAATTGCTCTTTTGCCTCCCTCGGTGGTCAGCCGCAGGCACATTCATACGTGAATCCCGCCTCCCTCACCTTGCTACACACAAAATAGGTTTCCCTCTGTCTCCGGCGTGTCGGTGTTTGTTCCATACTTTAAAAGGGCCATTTCCAGGGTTTCCGCATTCCTGTCGATCGGGGCTATTTTGCTATATGAAGAAGCTTAGAAGTTACAACCCAATAGCGGGGTAAGCATGTGGAGGTCAATTTCAAACCTTGTGCTAGGGATGCGCATGTGCGCACGCACACAGCCCGCTTTGGCCCGGCAGAGACTCGCGTCGGTTTGTTATATATCAGCAAAGATTAGATCAGAATGTTCCAAACGACATGCGTGTACTTCGACGATAAAGAACCTGCTTTGCACGATAGGAAGACCTCGATCCCAAAGTGATGCTTGGACAAGCTGGGGATGGAAAAAACCTTATCTGAATTCTGCAATCAGAGTCTCCAATCAGTGTGAACAATACTGAGGTAATGGACCAATAATCTGATCCGGTATAAGGAGACTTTCCATGCTTCTAAAAGAAAACATCTAGCTATAACGAAAACAACAACAACACACTTCTGTCAGGACCACCATTCTTAAAGGGGACGCATCCCTGCAGGAATGGGGAACCAGAGGTGTAGGTATATAAAACTCTTTACTATTATAAGAAACCATCAGTTACCTTCTGAGTTGGAAACCGAGATAATCTGAGCAAAATAAGATTTCCCCTACATCTTTGCCCACTTTAATCAGAGAGGTCTAGCTGCAATAGTTTACAAGGTAGCAATCAAGACAAACTAGAAAAATGGGTTTTTACCTAATCGTTAGTAAAGAAGTAATACAAGAGCAGGTCGTTCTTTGGTGGTGGTGGTCCAACTAGATGAAATCTGGAATAGGGCCATCCGTTTTTAAGCGCTTAAAAAATCCTTTTGAGCTAATGGGGGAAATGCCCGTTGTTAAAATCAAAACTTTTCCAAGAATGCTACATATCTTTAAGGGTTTCTTATAGTAATACTTAATGAATTATTTTAAACTGAATAAAATTTTCACTGTAAACACGATTTTTATATGTTGAGATGATAATTAAAATGTGACCCGAAATGTGATGATAAGTCAAAATGAGACAATCCAACTCTTAAAGATTGCTAGCAAATCATATTTTAGTGTTCTTGACAAAAAAAGCCATTTAGATCAGATTTCTGTAACCTGTTGTTGATGACTGATGGAGGACATGTTGCCATTTGCAATATAGTCTTGTGTGTTTGTGCACGTGAGTACATGCGCGCGCACACACACAAATGTATCTAGACACCTGGCAATAACATTTCAGTTTTCTTGACAAGATTTTCAGAATTATTTATCCTTGCCTTTTTTCTAGAGCTGAGTGTGTGTGACTGGCCACAACACTCACTCTCTCTCTCTCTCTCTCTCTCTCTCTCTCTCTCTCTCTCTCTCTCTCTCTCTCTCTCTGTGTGTGTGTGAGAGAGAGAGAGAGGGAGAGAGAGAAAGACCCCTACCATTTTACCCTAAAGCCAGGTCTTTAAGACCTTCTGTAATGACATTATGGTAGGAGGCACCCAGATCTCAAGGGGAAACCTCATTCCAGTGGAATATGTTACTTTCAAATGCAACCATGGTCTATGAATGTGATAAAAATGTGCAAGTTCTAGATGTGTTAGAACCTCTTGTGAATTTCATGTAAACCTGCATGCTACAATGGTGCTGTTTTTCATATCTATTAATCGGCATGCATGCATTCTTAGAAAATAAAAATGACTGGAACTCTTTGTTTTGAAATGTGCCCACTTGCTCTGAATAAAAGACCATGGTTACTTGCAGGATGAAACAGAACATTACAAGAATGGAAGTGAGAGTAACTTCAGAGACAAAGCAGAGAATAAGAGTATATGTTTGTCTGTTTATGCATTTTTGAGCTTCTCCAGTTTGCCTTTTATAAAATAAACATTTTGTTGCATTTGTGGGGGTCAAATACAAGATTTATTATTTGGGCTTCAGCTTCCACTTTTGGCTTGACAGGTTATTTTCAACCTCATCAATTTGTCTTCTGCCACCTGCATGTTTTATGTCTGGCAAACCTCTTCCACCAGTATTTTTCCAAATATGCTCAAAACAATTGTGGATGTTCCTGCAGAGCACATTCCAAAATCAGTGCCAAAATTGAAAGCTTCTAATTATCCTATTACAGTGGTGGCGAACCTATGGCATGCATGCCAGAGGTGGCACTCAGAGCCCTCTCTGTTGGCACGCGTGCCACTGTCGCCAACAGCAGGTCCATCAGGCCCCCACCACTGCCTGGAGCAGGAGCCCCACCCAGCACAAAGGAGGCAAAGCGGCCAACTTACAAGCTCCAGCAGAGGTGGTAGAGTAGAGGTCACCAACCATTGTCGATTGCTAGACTGGAAGGAAGAAAAGGGAGGGGGAAGCATTTTACATGCGTGCATGTGCGCACGGGGCTGCGAGCATGCACATGCTGCAAATGGGGTGGGGTTAGTGCCTGCGTGATATTCACTAACCCTGCCCCGTTCTTCCATGGTGCAGCATCTTTTATCTGCACCCCGCAGTGCTGCGGTGGCCATTTTTGCGCCTTGCAGCACAGTGGCCCATTTTTGTGCCCCCAGGTTTTGTGTGCCAGAGGCAGCACTCAGAAGCGCCTCCCTGCCCCCGAGGGCACCACAATGTTGATGCAGCCCTGGCACTTTGTGATAAATACGTGGGTTTTGGGTTGAGGTTTGGGCACTCGGTCTCTAAAAGGTTCGCCATCTCTGTCGTATTACAATTTGTACTTTATCTTTTTTTTGTCTTTGATCCATTACTGGATCATTTTTTCCCTATTGATATAAATATGTATACCACCGAAACAAATTTATTAACAAGTCTGACAAGCCAAAAAGTCATCTTAATGTATTCTACAATTCTAAATTAAAGTCTAGGTACAACGGCTGAAATAGTAGTCTTCGCCAAATCCATGCCACATTAAAGCTTCCATTTTCTGCCACAGTGACTGACATGTTCTTCCAAAACCTGACTGATCCAGCCAGGCTATTAGGACAATGAGGGTGGGGCAGAAGGTTTGGGTGGCCAGCAGAACTTGCAGGAAAAGCTGACATAGTCCTAGGCAGGTGCAATAGAGACAAGGGGCACATGGACATAATCATTATTTATTTATTTATTTATTTATTTATTTATTTATTTATTTATTTATTTATTTATTTATTTATTCGACTTATATACCGCCCTATTCCCGTAGGACTCAGGGCGGTTTACAGGGCAATTAAAATCATACCATACAAAAGTTAAAAAAAATTAAAACAATTAAATTTAAAGCCCAAAGTTTAAAAATTAAAACATTAAAACCCAATTAAAACCCCTCAATCTAGGCCCGACAGCTCAAAGAGCCAAGTTTTCAGGTCCCGGCGGAATGAGCGGAGGTCGGAGGCAGTCCTGAGTTCCATCGGAAGTTGGTTCCAAAGGGCAGGCGCACAGAGAAGGCCCTCTCTCTGGGAGTCACCCGCCGGCAATCCTTCACCAGCGGTACCCTAAGAAGGCCCTCCCTGTGGGAGCACACAGGACAATGGGAAGTGGATGCCGGCAGCAGGTGCTCCCTCAGATAATCTGGACCCAAGCCATTTAGGGCTTTATAGGTCATCACCAGCACCTTGAATATATGGCGGTATATTTCATACTTTGCTGTACTGCATCTCCAGCAGCCATTGCTGGGCTGATCTTTTCTCATCCCGAAACTAACTCAAATTCTTTTAAGAATTTAGTTTAAGTTTAGATTGTCTTTTTCCCAATCTGATATATTCCTATGTTCCGAGATCTCAACCCAAACAGGGTCAGTCTCTTATAATCCCCACCCAAAATCACTGAACACCTTCAGTAAGAGAGCAGTGTGGACTTTAGTAGCCCCTTTGCTCTCTTGCAAAGTTTTACCTTATCCTCTTTCCTAGAGAGATGAAAAATAGGAACAAGACAATAGGGAAAAACAGGTTAGGCCTATCTCAGAAATGCAAGAATCAAAAAGGTAATATCTAAACATAGGAATGAAAGCAATTATTGAATAATTGAGTGAGTTGAAATATTGTAATAAGCACAATTCAAAAAAAACAATTCCATTTTACACAAATTTCTCTAAATCTGGATCCAGCTCAAAATGGGATTGTGGGGACATAGCCGCAACAAAAATTATTTTAAACAGTAGTGTTTAACTTCCAGGACTTGCCCCTTTTGTGATTCCTTGTCTGTTCTGAACTGTTAAACAATTTATATTGTTTTGCAATTTTTTTTCAATCCTTCTGCAAAAGTTCTTTCAGTACTTCGAGTGATTTATATTTACAGTTGAGCATAATGATAAATTTATGTATATGAGCCTATTTTAAGTCCTGTGATTAAAGCGGACTATACAAAAAGAAGTGAAAAAATATTAAAAGATTGCTTGTACTCTGGCATTTTAAATTAATATTTGAAATAACTCATCTGGTTGTTACAGTGACCCAGCCAGAAAATTCTGTTGTGGACCTGATGGAGATAATAATGCAATATGGGAGGGTTTCTGGATTTAAAGTTAATGCACAAAAAACTAAAATTCTGGCCAAAAATGTGACAGTATCGCAAAAGGCTCTTTTAGAAGGATTAACTGTATTTGAGATTGCTAAAAGGGTCAAATATTTGGGGGTGTTTTTGTCACCCTCTAATACAAAGTTATATAAAAATAACTATGAAAAACTATGGGGTAAAATTCAAAAAGAAATGGAGAGTTGGGAAAAACTGCAATTGTCTTTGTTGGGAAGAATCGCAGCAGTGAAAATGAATGTCCTGCCTAAATTTTTATTCTTATTTCAAATGATACCGGTTCTTAAGAAAGATTCTAATTTGGAAGAATGGCAACGGGGTATCAATAAATTTGTTTGGGCAGGGAAAAGGCCACGAGTTAAACTTAAGATTATGCAGGATATTCGTGAAAGAGGTGGTCTTAAAATGCCCAATCTTAAATTATATTATGAAGCTGCTGCGTTAGCAGGGATAAGTGATTGGATAAATTTGACGCAAGAGAGATTATTAAATCTTGAGGGCCACGACTTGTTATTTGGCTGGCATGCGTATTTGTTGTATGATAAGAAGGTAGATAATGTGTTTAAAGTGCATATTTTAAGACAGGCATTGTTGAGAGTTTGGAAGAAATACAGACATAAGTTAGATTGTAAGATACCATTGTGGGCAATCCCAAAACACGCAATAGAAAATATAAATGTTGGTTTTAAACATGATGTGACTACGTATAAGGAGATTTTAAGTTTGGAAAGAAATGTCTGGTGTCTGAAACCGTACAGCCTCTTGCGAGATGAGGAGATTGTTCAAACTTGGTTTCAATATATTCAGCTACGGGCCAGGTGGAAAGAAGATCAGAAAACTGGTTTTACAATGACTGATGAAAATCTGATAAAGCAAATTAGAAATCAGGGTCCAGCACATATCAAACGGATATATCTTGCATTGATAGAAATTGACTCAGAAACAGAACTTGTTAAAGATTGTATGATAAAATGGGCCCAAAACATCCAAGAAGTTATTACAATGGACACGTGGGAAAAGATCTGGGTGAGGAACGTAAAATTTACACAAGCTCAAAACTTAAGAGAGAACTTTTATAAAATGTTTTATAGATGGCATTTAGATCCTAAAAAACTTGCAAGTATGTATCCGAATTATCAGCCCAAATGCTGGAGGTGTGGCGATGAAGATGCAACATATTTTCACATATGGTAGACTTGTAAAAAGGTTAAGGCCTTTTGGATAAAAATTTGGTGGAACATGCAGAAGATTTTCAAGCAAAGGATAAAGTTTTGTCCGCAACTTTTTTTGTTGGGCATAATTACAGATGCTACGGTTGTGGACACTAAGTTGATGTTGAACCTAATTACAGCAGCAAGACTCTTAATAGGTCAATATTGGAAGAAGGAGGAACTGCCGACTATAGAAGAATGGACTTTAAAGGTTTCTGACCTGGCAGAGATGGCAAAGATTTCGGCTTACTTGAAAGATCACTCGCAAGAACGTTATATTATGGAGTGGAGAAAATGGATTGAGTATATCCAGAACAAATACGGGACTAAAAAGTTTCATGTAGCATTTGAATAAGTCTTCCTTTCTTTTTTCTTTTTTCTTTTTCTTTTTTCTCTTTTTTATATATTTAATATTAATAGTGCTTGTAGTTATCCTATACGAGCTAGAGAGCGATAGATCTTAGAGTTTATGATTGTTAGTATATGGATGTTCATGATTGTTTTTTTTTAATACCTTGTACTTAGCTCTGAGAAGTCGGGGGGGGGAGGGGGGGAGGGGTAGGGAGGGATGGGTAGGGGAGGGGGAGGGGGGATTGTTAAAGATAAACTGTATGTTAAAACTTTTCAATAAAAAAAAAGAAATAACTCAATTACAATATGGAAAAAATCAGAAAATATTTATTAGCATGTTAAAAGGTCAAGTTATGAATGCAACATAGAAAGATCAAGTAGTGCTTCTTCTGGCAGGTAGCACTATTTTAGTCATCCCATTCATCTTCATTCTCCAAGTCAGATTCAAACTCTTCATTATCTGCAAGAAAAGATCAAAGATGCAAGTAGTTTTATTCGCTTAAGCCATTATTTAAAATAATAGAAATTGTTTGTTTTAAAAAATAGAATAGAATACACTCTCATCTATACTTAGGCTTGAAGTTAAACTTATCTGTATAAAATTTTGTCTTACAAATGTAAAAAGGTTAGTCTGCAAAGTAAGGAATGCCTAGATGAGCTGCAAAACATACAGATAGGGAATTATTAGAAACGGCAATACAGTACTGCAGTCCCCAAATGAAAATTCTGGCAGTCCTCATCTAACAGAATCTCTCAAGTAAGCTTCCAGCTAGACAGTTGGCCATGACTTCCCACGTATAAAGTCTCACAGGGATGATATCTTCTCCCCAACTGACATTCAAAATTCAATACTTATTAAGTTACTTTTCTCTAGGATATGTCAATGTTTTACCCATCTTCTGCCCAATTGTTCATACATTCCTACTCTTGTTTTTCAATTTCATCTTTGCTTCTATCACTCCCGTTCCAATTCCAGTATTAATGAGATTAGTTAATCATTCTATAAAACAACTTTTAAGAATTAGAGACAAAAAGATTACTATAGAAAATGTCGTGACCCACCTTTTTAGGGAGTGATAAATGTATTTGCGCAATGTATTAAGCCAGTTTGTTGTTAGACCTAGTGTCATTTAATTTGGACTTTGGGACTGATTGGCACAGTATCCTAATTACAGTCTGTAAAATTTTACTTACTTCAAATATAGATTAGGAAGACTCAATCTGAGGTTTATCACTACCTAACCTTTTATCTTCAAAACAGAAAACAGAAAACATCAGCTGGTTAACCTCTGCAACCCAGCAATACAGATCTGGCCTCAGTTTACTGTCTTGTCTACTTGCAAGATCATTGGGTAAATCAGTTTCTCAATATTAGTCACAAACATCTTTGGTTCTTAAAATGGAAATATAAATGCAGTATACTAGGTTTTAATTCATTCCCCCCAAAATGAAAAGTAGCCTAAACATTTAGCATAAGTCTCAAAGATTTCAAGTTTACTTAAATATTAAAACTTAGACATTTAGAGTATTTATCAAACATACTTAAATGAATTGTTCCATGTGACATTGAGGGGAAAACTTATTTAGTCTGCAAACTTAAGAATTTCAAACAAGAACTCTTCGTCAAGCAAGGGAAGGGGAGGTCAATTTTTTTTAAAGTTTTTATTAAAGATTACAGAGACAAGGATAAAAAATCTAATAAAAACTAGGAAAATATGACAAGAAAAAGAAAAAATAGAAAATTTTTAAAAGAAAAATAAAAAATATAAATAAATTACTTCCCCCTTCATCATGACAAATACAGATTTAGTAAATTATTCCTTTCTCTGATTACAACAAAAAACTTCTTCCCATATCTCATCTCTTATCTATAAATAAATTTTAAAGCATCACTCTTAATCGGAAAAAATCCATTAAGAGTTACCAGAAATAACATATATATTTTAACTTTAATCAAACAAGCCAACTGTGCATGCACCCTTTATTCTCCAAATAGTGCGCACACACTGACCTTCACCGTTCTCCACATAATGCTTCAAATAGCGTGCCTGTTCTTGTGAGACCTGGGGAAGAACTCAAAAGCTCTCCTCAGTCAACACCTGGCCATGTCTCTGATGCTATAACTAGCTCTTCCACCTCTCCTTAGCAATAATATCAATTTGATTTCCATAGCCATGTTTAGAGCAATGAAGAAATAATGGCAGCATCACCTACTTCATGTTGGTTTCCTAAGCCATACAATCAGTCTCATTTGCTTCCTTAATATTTCCAAATTTGGTCTTCCAGTTTCCATTCAGAGTCTTCCATTTCCTATCAGTTCCAAATTGAACTTGATCATAAGTCCATCTCAATTCGCTGATAACTTAAGAGGCCAATTTGTAATATATATTTTTTTGAGCTGATCTTTTCCATGTTCATTCTTTCTACATTCCATGATTCCACTAATTTTGTCTTTGCAGCTTTGGATGTTCTTTTCCTGCATGAACAACATCAGCAACTATATATCGCAAAGACTTTAATCTAGCTATGTCATAATATTATTAGTACTTTGAAAGATTCTTAGTTGTCAGTACATGTTTACCATTGCCTTACGCAATACAGTATGAAAAGGTGCCTTTGCCATTGTCATTAAAGTGATTGTCTGCCTCCAACATCTTCTTGTGTTTCTGCTGCCCAGTATACCAATAGGCGCCTGCTTCTTTAGCTGGACAGGGGCATGACCTTCACGCCTTCGTTGGCGCTGCTAGGAATATATTTTCTTGGCATGTATTCCCAGAATTTTTCATATCTCTCAGGAAATCTCCCCCCACCTCCACAAGTACAGATAGTCCTCGACTTATGACCACAATTGAGCCCAAAATGTCTGTTGTTGAGATTGTTAAGTGAGTTTTGCCCCATTTTATGACCTTTCATGTTAAGTGAGTCACTGCAGTTGATAAGTTAGTAACTAGTTGTTAAGTGAATCTGGCTTCCCCATTGACTTCGCTTGTCAGAAGGTTGTAAAGGGTGATCACATGACTCCAGGACTCTGCAAGCATCATATATACGAGTCAGTTGCCAAGCATCTGAATTTTGATTACGTGACCTTGGGGATGCTGCAAAGGTCATAACTGAAAAACGGTCATAAGTCACATTGTTCAGTGCCATTGTAACTTTGAACAATCACTAAACAAACTGTTGTAAGTCAAGGACTACCTGTACGGCAGAACCTGCTGGGGAGAGGGTAGAGAGGCTAGACATGCCCTAAGCTAAAAGTATGTCTTGTAAACAGGAAAGCTTTAGGCTGCACAGTAAAAGGGGAAAAATCTAGTTAACAAGGCAATTTAGATCATCCTATCCTATCCTATCATGATGGGATAGGTTGGGTTGGGTTGGGTTGGGATGGGATGATCTAAATTGCCTTGTAACTAGATTTTTACAGTCTATTCTTCATGGGTCTATAGTTGGCTCCAGAAGAGGGAGCTCCTGTATGTGTTATTCAAATATGCCTTTCAATAATTTTAGATGTTGAATGTTGGTGTACAGAGAAATTATTAAGATTTTCATAGTGAATCTATTCAGATTTACTCAACTCTATTTTATACTTTGGAGTTTATCCCATTTTTACCTGTGCTATTGTACTTTACATTTTCATTCAACTTATTGGATTATTTTGAAAGGCTATTCACCTTTAGCTGATATCTTAAAATGGTGCCCCAAAGAACTATCTACTTAGGTTAAGATTGAATTGCTTAAATATGGTAGGTACACTGTTAAACATTTAAGTGTTTCTATGTTAAAATGCAATATTTGATTAATTTAATATATTCAGTTAGTATTTGATTCTTAATATTATATTATCCTTTTCCCAAAATTGTTTCATGAAAAAACATTTCAGAATAAATCTGTTTCTTATTTTTAAAACATAAACAATAAAGCTGAGTGAAGACCAGCAGGAGTTAAGAGATTATGGTCTGTTAAATACATTGTAATTAAAGCAGATACTAACTTAGCATTAATACATAATTTCAGCCACTGCCAGGCAATGGTGCCATGGAGGTTTTGTAGCCCTTAAAGATCGGGAATTGAATCTGGGCTTTCTGCCCTAGCTACTACTCTAAAAAATCCAAAACAATGAATATTAGGTTGGTGAAAATATATGTGTCAACGCTCCTAACATTGGATGTTCCCGCTCCGAAAATGCAGCCATTTTCTCTTTTCATTTAACATGCTTTTTCTGGTATTTAGAAATTAGGTACATTAAGGAGTGTTGGGATGAGAACTCAAGCTCAGCTAGCCATAATAATAACTCTGTGGGAACTCAAGGACAAGCTGATAACGTTTTGGTGGGCTGAGGAGCTGGGGAGAAAGTATTGTGGGTGGAAATTGTTATTTTGTATCTGGGGAAAGGGAATTTAGTTTTTGGTTTCGACTATGTGGTGCTGATACTTTGTTTCCCGAATAAAATGTTCTTTAAGGAAGAATTTTGCCTTCAAGGTTTTTTTGATGGGTTTCATCTATCGGAACCACGACATTAACCCAAAAACTATACTTTCTACCTTAACTACCTTGGGGTCTTGAGCTCCAGTCACCATCCCTAAGTCGGGGGATAAACTGACAAAGACTCAGGAAAGATCTCAGCATGGAAAAGGAAGAAGCACCTGAAACCAACATCCCGACTGTGGCTGCCACTTCAGTGGAGGAGGCGCAAGCCAGCGCACCGGTGGAGAGGGAATCTTCTCAGACCTTACAGCTGGGGACAAGACCCAAGATGCGAGAGCTGATCTGGTCATCAGAGTGGACCTTGCCCAGTGGAGATTCCATGCACTTTGAGGCAACCCTTCCAAGAGCAAGTTCTTCAAAAGGGGCCGAAGCCGACTTGCAAGAAGGAACCCCTCGAGAATTGCACTCCTCGGACTGTTGGAGAATCAAGAAATCGGCAACTACTGAGGACTCCAGAGAGTAGAAATATCTGTCTGTAATCCATAGCCAATCAGTAGAGAGGTTGGTGAAGAGATTCGAGGGGCTAGAGGTGAGTAGTAGGGAGCAACCCTATCATTCTTCACACGGAAGTGATCACAATGATCGGCAAAGCAGACACCAATCCGTGCCCAAAAGGAGCCCTACCTATGGAGCACAAGCGGCTTTCCCGTACTCGAAGCCACCAACTCTAACCTCCACCCCTGTGAGGAGGGACAGTCCCAGCCACCACTCTGAACACGGCAGTCCGAGATGTTGTTGCTTCTCCAAAACTCCAGAGTGTTGCTCACAGCCCGAGCACCACTGAGGCAGCCGAAGTCTGAATCATCACAGGTGCCGTGAGAACCCTGACCGTCATTACTATTGGTCACATAGCCCTGTGCATCACCGAGCCCTACGCAGGGAGAAGACCCAAATGTGAGCGTTCAGCAAGGTATAATGAAACAGCTGCACAATCTGTTGGCCGGGCAGCAGCAGGTCGGAATGCCGCAACTGTTGGGGCCCCTGCAGCAATTGGGGATGCTGCAGCTACCACCACTGGGAGGCCAGCTACAGTTGGGAGCGCAGCAGCAGTGGGGTTGGCAACAGCCCCCGCTTGTGCAACAACCACTGGGGGACCTGCAGGAACTGGAGATGCCATAGCCACCACTGCCGAGGCCTGCAGCAGCTGGGGATGCCACAGCCATCGCCGCTGGGAGGTCAGCAGCCATTGGGAGGTCAGCAACAGTGGAGGTGGCAACAGCCCCTGAATGTGCAACAGCCACAGGGGGGCCTGCAGCAACTGGGGATGCCTCAGCCACCATTGGGAGGTCAGCAGCCACTGGCGGTGCCACAGCCGCAGCAGGCAGGCCAGCAACCACTGGGAATGCAGCCACACTGTGGGAGGCAGCAATCCATGGTGGCACCACCCTTTAGAGTGACTTTTGATGGTGATCCAGAGAAGCTGATCTTCTTCTTCAATCAAGTACACTCCAACATGAATCGCAATGCCCATTTCTACCCGAAACCAGCTGCTATGGTCGATGTAGTCGCCGCCAATTTGGAAGGGGAAGCATTTGAGTGGCTAAACAATCTGTACAATGAGCAAGTGCCTGAGCTGAGGAACCTCCAACTCTTCCTCCGCAGATTAAGATCCAGGTTTAAGGACCCATCCATAGCCCTCAAAACAAATTCATAAAATAAAACAAGACGGCAGACCTGCTTTAGAATACATACGAGAATTTCATAAGGTAGCAGGTCAAATAGAAAGGTGGCATGAGCAATCCCTAGTTCACCACTTTAAGGAAGGACTAGATGATCACTTTTTCCAGGCCTGTGTCTATCAAGCTATCCCTAACCTATTGCAGGAGTGGTATCAAGCAGCAGTAAGATTGGATGTCGAGCTTGCTCATTGTAAGAAGCCACCACCGTAGGAAGCCGGACCAAAACTAGAGTAGACCAGGTGTTCGTCTCCCCCGAAGAACCCCAGCCATCGCAGCCGCGGAATCCCCCAAGCCACCTGTCAGTCCACCAATCAAGCGTTTCAGATGTGGGCAACCGAACAGCAAGCAGCCCAGTCCCATATCCCCAACAGCAGAGCAGATCGGGACCACCAGTGAGGAAGAAACCAGCCCAGCAACCAATGAAAGAAAAGTCAAACTGGATCATGCAAGAATCCATTGCCCAAGTCACATCACCTATGCAGGAGAGTGCCAAGACCCAAGCTGGACATGCTACCGCTCTACCCTCCTACGACAGCGATGACGAAGGGGAGAATGACCCAATGGTGAGTCGACCCGTTCCACCTTTTTCTCTTGCTGCCAAACTCATACACCCCAAGACGGGTGTCCAAGTGGATTTAAGAGTGCTTGTGGACTCAGGATGTTCCCGGTGCGTTACCAGTTTGCCACTTGCCATTAAAATGGGTATATGGGCAAGACTGCTTTCCAAGCCCATGAAATTTGAACAAGCAAATGGCTCCTTAACCCCCTCTTGATTCAGCCAACGTTACTATAGGGTCTAGGCCAGGGGTAGGCAACCTTGGCTCTTTTATGACTCGTGGACTTCAACTCTCAGCCTGGCTCAGGAATTCTGGGAGTTGAAGTCCACGAGTCATAAAAGAGCCAAGGTTGCCTACCCCTGGTCTAGACCATCCACCGAGCTAGCAAAGACAGCTAACATATCCCAACCGGGCAAGCCACTCATCCCCAGCAAGTACTGGGTTCTAGCGGAGGTATTTAGCGAAATAGGTGTGACGCCATACTACCCCATCAAGCCAATGATTGCGCCATAGAACTATTACTGGGTGCTAAACTCCCAAAGCCAAGAATGTACGCCATGACCCCCCCTTGAAATAGATGAGCTGCAGCAATATGTGAACAAAAACCTAGAGGGTTCATTGAGCCAGCCAAACCTTAGGTGGGGGCCCCGGTGTTATTTAAAGAGAAAAAAGATGGGTCACTTCGTCTCTGCATAGACTATAAAGGGTTAAACACTGTGAGCATAGAGAACAAATACCCCCTCCCCCTTGTGAAGGA
This sequence comes from Vipera berus, assembly GCF_964194415.1. Taxonomy (NCBI): domain Eukaryota; kingdom Metazoa; phylum Chordata; class Lepidosauria; order Squamata; family Viperidae; genus Vipera; species Vipera berus. The sequence goes on from NC_138203.1 coordinate 225,078,554, forward strand.
CCAAGTAACCCACCTAGCAAAGGGGAGCATCTTCACTAAATTGGACCCAAGAGAGGCATATTGCCGAGTAAGAATAAGAAAAGGAGATGAATGGAAAACCACTTTCAACTGTCCTGTGCGGAGCTATCAATTCAAAGTTATGCCTTTTGAACTACAGGGGGCTCCAGCTGTCTTCATGCAGCTGATCAACCAGGTGCTACATGATCACCTGTACAAGGGCGTTCAGGTGTTTCTTGATGATATCCTAATATACAGCACGAATATGGCTGACCATGTGAAACTAGTGCGAGAAGTGCTAAAGAAATTATTGAAAGCCAAACTATATGTCAAACTATCACAGTGTGAATTCCATCAACCTGACTGGATTATCTAGGCTACAGAATTTCCAGCGAGGGCATTGAAATGGATCCTGGTAAAGTGAAAGCCATGATCGAATGGCAACCCCTAAAGCATCCTTCCAAGTTTGTACCAATAACTAATAATGAGGAAATCCAATTAATCATTACAGGCCACACACATTTCTCATTGGTTAATGAAGTCCCAGTTAAAAGGAAACATGCAGCCAGTCCAGAAAATATATTGAATAATTTTGGGGGTGCAATTAACTTTCCTCTTGTTACCATGTCTGGGCTTATTTAAAAGAATTAGAATGCACGGCAGCTTTCATTGCTTCTTGCTGGGGTGGGTGGGGCTTAGAGCAACTTAAATCTTTATCTACCTGAAGCAGGTATTGCTGTGTGCCTCTTCTGAATTATATCCTTAAGTGCAGCTACTATTCCTTCATTGTTGGGCAGTTGATTTTGAGACACCTGTTTCTCAGAGACAAAAATTTAAATATTGAGACATTTTTAGGAGTTCAAACCTATAATGAAACTAAGTATTAATAGAGCTAGGCAGCCAATCCATTACTTACAGGAGGGAGAGGGGGCTTTCCTAGACCAGTATTAAGCACCTGCCCTTCTTGTTCGTCTCTTCAATACTGATATGTTTATCATTGAGATATGCATTCCATCTTATTCTCAATATATAGCACTTAAGGCCACTAAAACTCTTTACTGCATATCTTTTTGCTTATATAGTATATTCTAGCCCAGGGGTGTCAAACTCAATTTCACTGAGGGCCGCATCAGCATTATGGTTGCCCTCAAAGGACCAGTTGCTGTCCCCTTCTCTCCCTCAGGCTTTGCCCCACGGAAGATTCTCCTCCCTATCGCCTTCTCTCCCCCCTCACTCCTTCCCGCCAAAACCCCTCCTTTTATATCTTGTCTCCTCCCCCATGCATTCAGTCACTGCTGGCCTTTTCATGCAGCGCTCATCAGCTGGAGCTGTGTGCGCCGATTCTGAGGTCCCCGCCAAGCCCTGGAAACCCCGCAGCTCCATCTGACTCTTTCCCCGAAGACTGTGTGTGGCTGCCAGCCAACCCCGAGGTGGCCGGATCTGGCCTGCAGGCCTTGATTTTGACATGTCTGTTCTAGTTTGTAACATTTAGTTACTCAGTTCCATTATCCTCAACTATCTGAAAGATTCCTGCAGTACTTTCAACATCTTAACGTTCCTTGTCAAGTTTAATTCCAAAATTACTCTTGGGACTAATCCTAAAATTCAAGGTGCTAGTGATGACATACAAAGCCCTACATGGCTTGGGTCCGGATTACCTACGGGAGCACCTACTGCCAGCGTCAACACCCCTCCGTCCTGTGCGCTCCCACAGAGAGGGCCTCCTCAGGGTGCCACCGGTCAGAGAATGCCGGCTGGTGGCCCCCAGGGGGAGAGCATTCTCGGTGGGTGTGCCAACCCTTTGGAACTGCTTGCCAGCCGAAATCCGGATGGCCCCCAACCTTCGCACCTTCCGGCGTGACTTAAAAACCTACCTATTCCAGCAAGCCGGCCTGGCCTGATAGATTTTGGGGTTTCACTTGTTTTACTATTGCTTTACTGTATACTTACCTTGCTCTGTACACCGCCCCGAGTCCTTCGGGAGAAGGGCGGTATATAAAACAAACAAACAAACAAACAAATAAATAAATAAATAAAATCACAAAAAAGATACTTGCTGGATTTAATAGTGTTCCTTTTTTGAGCTGACAGATTAGAGCTTCTTGACTGCCCGGAGTTAGGTGATAGTCACTGTGTGCCCTTTTCACATGTTCTTCCTTCAAGCTTTGAATCAAATTTTGGTGCAATGTCTTTTTGGAAGGAGACATGCAGGATAATTGAGCTAAGACTACGGAAGGAAGGTCTTCATTACAGTCTAATCCATGTGATTCTGAAGTGGAGAAAAGCACAGCGAGGGTGTTACTGCATGTATCGTACATTCATGGTATTTGGCAATGTGATCCATTCTGTAACTGAGAACGGAGTCGAGCTCATCTGGCTGATTTATTTAATGGCTTAATTTCTGTTTGATTTGTTAGCTAGTCAACCATAATCCCGTCTACTTCAATCCACATTTTCAGTACACTAGGTTCACAAACCCCCAAGTACAGGTAGTTCTTGGACTGAGCCCAAAATTTCAGCTTTTTTAAAGAGAGACATTTATTAACTGAGTTTTGCCCCATTTTACGATCATTCTTGCCACTGTTGTCAAGGGAAACACTGCAGCTGATAAGTTGGAAACCCGATCGTTAAGCTTCCCCATTGACTTTGCTTGTCAGAAGGTCACAAGAGGTGATCACGTGACCTTGAGAACAGAAACGAACATAGGCATGAGCCAGTTGCCAAGCATATGAATTTTGATCACATGATCATGGGGATGCTGCCAAGGTTGTAACTGTGAAAAAGAATCATAAGTCACTTAGTGCTGTTGTAACTCTGAACAGTCACTAAACAAACTGTTGTAAATCAAGGACAACCTGTAAACCAACATTTTGGCATAAACAGCAGTTCTGATTATTTCCTGGGAGAGGAATACAGTATTAATAAATGAAATTATTCAACGTGTATTTAGTATCTTACATTTATGGGTTACAGGCCTTAAATGGTTACATAACCACTGGACAAACTTAAAGGATATTACAGATTAAGTTATAAACATGAACTGGAACCTGCAATATTTGTGCAGTAACATTACACGTATTTGCAGAAAACAGCTGATAGCTGTTTGTCTGAGTATACCTCTTGTCTCTTTTAAAACGGTTTGGATTCCCTCTTGATTCTCCATTGTTTCAACCATTTTCTTTGAAGTTCTCTTGTCTTTCAGATGATCTTGTGTTATACCACCTTGAGTAAGTATCATCTTTAATTCAGGCCCTGTATTGATCTGCAAGATAAACCCATAATAATCTTGTAACAACTTATATCAGAAGAATGGTAAAGGGGCTCTTTGCTTCCAGTTCACCAAACTCATTAGGATTTATGTGGGAAAATCAAATAATACATATACTGCACCCAAAACAATGTTGCAGGATTAAGTATAACTGTTTCATTGTGGCTTAGCAGGCTATGAGAGATCAAACTGTTGGGAGTTCTTTTAAGCTTTCCCTTGCTAAATTATAATTCTTACTGTTTGGGGGGGGGGAGTTGTAAACACTGCCACAGCAAACATGGAGATTTACTGGAAAAGGAGTAAAGAATAAAGATGGAAATAAGTAAGAAAAACAAATTTTTAACAATTGCAGGCCCATTTGCTTCAAGCTTACGGGAAAGCATTGTAAAATCTCATTGCACACTACGAATCATTTAGACCACAGCTTTCTGACACAATAAGTGAAAGTGTAAATTTAACAAATAGAAAACCAGTTTTTGCTTTAAGACTTTCAAATGAAATACAGATGGGAAAGGTATGATCCCAAAGGAGTAGTTATAGACCTTAGCAACTACTTACAACAGAATCCGCTTGGGGGTTCCATCCAATGTGACACAGATGTCTAAAATATATTAATTTTTTAATCAGTATCGGTGAAAATGTACAAGTTCCAGACATATGCATTAGCTCCCATAATACAAGCTATGATTTATAAATTTACTTTCCATCCCCAGCACAAATGGAGGCATATTCTAAAAAGCAACTGTTCCAAAGAAGATAGCAAAGATAAAATGCTTATAATACACACACACAAATTTATTCTTGCTTACTTGAAATTACTTGGAGATCCAATGTAAGTTTTGGTCAGTCTTTTTCGTTTTAGTTTTCCTCTCTTTGTTCTCTCCAGCATTTTTTGAATAATATAAAATGAGAAAGGTGAGCCCTTGCATTTTGGAGATCTTGAATGAAGCACAGGCGATGGACTAGCTACCTTTGATATAGAAGCTAAAAGACAGAACAGATGCAACTGATACATCCTACATTACTGAATGCCAATTTCAAACATTAGTTGTTTTAAAAAAAGTTGTTCAATTTCATATACATGTAGTTTCTGTTTCCAAGTTTGGGAAAACAAGCCAGCTCAAACCGTTTTTCACAAGGGTTTTAATCAGTCAATTCAATAAATTTTAGTATAACATAATGTTTAAAACTATTTTTTCAAATTTTATTGTCCATTTTGAATGCTCCCCAGAGATGTAAGTCAAATGAATAATTTTTAAATTGAACGTGGTATAATAACAGATTGTGAAGTATTGCTAAAACACTTTGATTAAATCTTTCCATCCTACCTCAAAGGTTATCAGGAAAAACAATAGTCAGGAATGTAATATATATTATTTTCATTCTCCTAGAGAAAACTAAAATCTCATTTCTTACAGTAATTGCCCCATTTTGCAAATATAGGACATTTTGGCTAAGCAAAAACACAGAAAAATAGAAAACACCGCTATTAAAACCTCTCATTCCTTAACTTTCTCTGCTGAGGGGGTGGGGAAGTTGGAAGCCTCTTTTTAAAACATCCAATTTACCAAATGTTATTCCTTCTCCATATAATGCCATTTTCTCACAAGGTAGGTTACACTCTTTTTGGCAGTCTTTAACAGTAACACTCCTTAGCAGAGCAATTAACAAGTGAACTTAAATAATAAGGAAAATGTAAGTGCAGCTGTGAATAAACTCAGCACAGGAGTTGATGCTTGTTCAGCTTTCTCCAGTTCCACAGCTTAATTTCAACTAATTGATTTCCGGGCTGAGGACTTGAATCCTAAAGGAGACTGAAGATGAATGAAATTCTAATAGGCAAACCCTGCAGTGAATTATATAGTTTCCCACAAGATGAAAACTCCAGTTGTTGTTTTTAGTTGTTTTTCTCTGAGTTACTACGATTACTAATCAACATAACTAGTAATGTGGAGAACTACAGTTCCAATAGTCCTGGAAGGTGATGTATTGAAAATTGTACTGTATTTACCTGCATTGGCTTTATTTGTAATGGACCAGAAATATGTTTAAATTCCAAGCCTGTTTCAGGGCTGATTCATAGAGCGAGTTTGGTATAGTCCACGGGTAGGCAACCTTGGCTCTTTTATGACTCATGGACTTCAACTCCCAGAATTCCTGAGTCAGCTATGCTGACTCAGGAATTCTGGGAGTTGAAGTCCATGAGTCATAAAAGAGCCAAGGTTGCCTACCCCTGGTCTAGTGGTTAAGGTACCAGGCTAGAAATCAGGAGGCTGTGAGTTCTAGTCCTGCCTTATCCTTGAAAGCTGGCTGGGTGTCCTTGGGCTAGTCACTCTCTCTCAGCCTAACTCACCTCACAGGGTTGTTGTTTTGGGGAAAATAGGAAGAAGGACTATTCAATATGTTTGCCACCCTGAGTTATTTATAAAAACAACACAGGTGAGATATAAATAAAAATTTTCATACCAAATATATAACCAAATGCTATATCCGTATAGCATATTAAGCCATGATTTATTTAATATCTTGACAGTTCAGCCAGATGCAGCTGAGTTCACACATTGTTTCAAGTCAAAATCCAGTAAGTCACAATACATGAATCCAATCAGTGGTAATGTATGCATGACCCACTAAGCCAAGCCATTTGAGTTAATAAGTATGCACATCTTTGTCTCATTGTACCCACATATGGCTTTTTAATCAAAGGCTTGAGTGACCTATAATTTGCATTTACAGAATTTGTAATCAAGGCTTGAAGTGTTTTAAATGGAACAATAATCATAGGAGTCTGGTTAAGAACTGATGGACAGTAAAATGATGGCACGCTCAAACAGACATTTGGATTTAGTGTATCATCAAACACAGTATCTAGGGAATACTATATAGAGTTTGAGGCACACTTATGTTGCAGTGCAAGCATCCAGCCATCCTTCAAACGTTATAAAGCTCTTTGGGCAAGAGAGTGGGCTAGTAACATATTTTCTCACTCTAAAACTATAAGAGAAATCAAAATGCTTATGTTGGTGTACATACTCCAAATTGGGATGCTGGTGCAGATTTGTTGGTCTCCAACTGTCATCTGGCTCAGCTTATTTTTCCAGACTCCATGTAGTCTATATGGAGACACCATTTTATCCCCATTGTTTTATTACATTACATTTAATCCAATTTCCTGATCAACACATGGAAAAACAACTCAGGGGTGATTCAGATAATGTGACAGATTTCTATGCATCATTGCTCGTGCAAGTGAGAAGCATAATGAAAGAGAAACCAACCCATATAATACTCCTGTCCCCCAATATTTCTTGCAGCTCATTTAGGAAGAAATTAATTTGACTATTTTTCAAGTAGCCCAAATTAAAGCTAAAAGTATAAATGCTTAATTACACATTACAACACTCTGGAGAGTGGCCTGCTTATAAACAGTAACTAATCAATGTATCAGGATCAGAAACATGGTTTCCTCAATGCACCACATCTAAGAAGACAAGCCAGAAATGTCATTTAGTTTTCCTCTCCATCCATCCCACCAACCCACAAGTGCTAAATGTTTTATATCAAGAGCACTACAGTTTTCAAATAGGTCTTTTCCCCATTGCCTTATATTGGTTTGATCTAGTATTCTCTGAATGGTGCTTCTCACTCTTAGCAATTTTAAGATTGAGGGAGCAGAAGGCTTGGAAGCACTGCTCTGAAAGATGTGGGGTTGCTATTACTTGTGAATGAGATACAGTGCCCTCTAGTGGTGATTTGCAATGTAATCTAAAATTATTTTAGAACACTGTTTTTCAAACTTGGCAACTTTAAGATATATGGATTTCAGCTCCCAGAATTTCCCAGCCAAGAGGCTGGGAGTTGAAAATTTAAAGTTGCCAAGTTTGAAAAATGCTAGTTTAGAATTTTTCAGGTTTCTGAATGCCCCAAATGTAGCATTTGAATTACACTTCCCGCTAATGCCACTAAATAATTCTGTTCCAGAAAAGAGGGAAGTATTAGGTAGAAATTTTTATAACTTCAGATGTACAGCTAACATTTCTCTTTCATGGTCATTGCATGTACTTCTAGGGATCAATGTCCCAAAGATGCTTTTTCAGGAGGCAATTGGACTTTCTTGTTTTTCTTAGAAGACATTTCACTTCTTATCCAAGAAACTTCTTCAGCTCTGACTGGATGGTGGGGAATGGAAGGATTTATATTCCTAGCAAACAGCTGGTCATTTGCATTCTTTTGGAGAGTCATTGAGGCCACCTGGAGGTTTGTGTCTTCAGTAGTGCAAATGGGTGTGGAGCCTTCTTGGGACTGCTGAAAGGAGTGTGTTGTGGAGCTCTGCTTTCTGCAGGATGTTTTCTGCCCTGTGTCCCTTCATTGTTGAACACAGGCACAGGCTGTTGGGGATGACTCTGTGTTGTCTGCCTTTCAACTTTGAGGAATCAGAGAAGAAGCTACAGATTATGTTCATGCCTGCTATAAATAAAGGACATGAAGGACATTTTAGGAATATGGACAAGATATTTTGGAATTCTCCGTCATCCACTGAGGGGAAAAAGAATCTTAGAAATAAACCATTGGCTAAAGGGTTGTTGTCGCCAAGAAACTTGGTTTCCTGGATCATGGACTTCATTTCCTAAGTGAAAGACTCTTGGCAAGGGATGGGCTGCACCTCACAAAAACAGGGAAAAATGTACTCGGAAAAAGACTGGCCCAACTCATCAGGAGGGCTTTAAAGTAAAATCAAGGGGGAAGGGTGACTAATCTCTAGAATCTCTAGATCCCAAAACCAATCACGAAACCCAAGAAAACAAATCAAACAATGAGGTAGGGCAATGATGAGAAAAAAGAAAAACTCAAACAACAATCAGGAGATGCAGGAAACATACCCATGGACAGACATAAAAGTCTTAAATGCTTACATACAAATGCTCAAAGCTGGGGGAACAAACAGGGTGAACTAGAAGCAATAGTACACAGAAAGGAGTATAACATAGTTGGCATTACAGAAACCTGGTGGGATGAAACTCATGAATGGAATAGACTGATGGATGGATACAAATTGTTCAAAAGAAACAGAACTACAAAAAGAGGAGGGGGTGTTGCACTATATGTAAGAGAACACTACATATCTACGGAAATGCACATGATCAAAGATAAAATCTCTCCAGAATGTATATGGGCCAATATAAAAGAGGAAAAAAGTGACATTGACATAGGGGTATACCACAGGCCACCCAACCAATCAAAAGAAATAGATGAACTCTTTGCCAACCAGTTAACAAATGTATCTAGGAGGCATACCACAGTAGTAATGGGAGACTTCAACTATCCAGATATCAACTGGGAGACAAACTCTGCAGCGAGCGGGAAATCAAACAGATTCCTAACCAACCTAGCCATCAACTTTCTCACCCAAAAGGTGGAGGTGGTATCTAGACATAAAGCTATACTGGACTTAATCCTTACTAATAGAAAAGATGTGAGAGAGAATTGAAATTGCCAGAACGTTGGGTGAAAATGACCATGTCATACTGAAATTTAACATAATGCAAACATTAGCAATAGAAAACAATCCAACCAGTGTCTTAAACTTCAAAAGAGCTGGCTTTAACAAACTCAGAGGGTACCTAAGAAAGATCCCATGCAGGGTGGATTTGATTTAAATCAAGTTGATTTAAATCACAATTTAAATCATGATTTAAATCACTAGCAAAAAGGCTTGATTTAAATCAACTCGATTTAAATCATAATTTTTAAGGATTAAAAGTCAGCGGCTCCTCTGACTTGCTATTGACTCACCGACAGTCCCAGTCACTTTAATGGGAAGGCTGGTGATGCGGCAGTGACACAACAAGGTGAGGGATGTGGCGGGCAGCAGGTGAGTGGATGCCCGCTAACAGGCGCTGCCATGATGGATCTGAAATGACAGGTGCTCTTTAAATGTAAGGACTCATTCTTCCTGGTAGTCAGAATCTTTTAATATTATTATTTGCAAACAAAATGAAGGTTTCCTATTTAGAATAATAAGTTCTCAGCTTAGTAAAACAGCAATATTAGAACTGATTTTAGGTTAATAGGTTAATCACACATGGTTGGAGAACTACTCAAATTCTTTTATTTAATTAAAACACTTAGAGCCTGGTACAGATGCATTTCTCTTCAAAAAATCATACAGTTTGTAGTGTACATAGATTTGCAAAACAATGGTATAGGAATATTCCTGGTGCTCGCTTCGGCAGCACATATACTAAAATTGGAACGATACAGATAAGATTAGCATGGCCCCTGTGCAAGGATGACACGCAAATTCGTGAAGCGTTCCATATTTTTAAGCCGATTGTCAGAAGTAACAGAGGTACAGATAGTGAAAAAGGTAAAATATTTGGGTATATATTTATCAGCTAAGTGCTCAACAATAAAAGAAGATAATTATACAAGGTTATTGAAACAAGTAAAGCTAGACTTGGAAAAGTGGAAGAATTTAAAACTCATTATTAGAAAGAATTGCTACAGTTAAAATGAATATATTGCCTAAGATTTTATTTTTATTTCCAACAATTCTGATAAAACTTGGGGAAATTTTTTTTCAAGAGTTGAATTCATTAATTTTGAAGTTTGTATGGCAAGGAAAGAAAGCGAGAATAAAGATGAAAACCTTGCAAGATACTAAGAAAAATGGAGGCTTTGGCCTACCCGAGTGGGCTTTGTATTATCAAGCATCTGTATTAACATGGGTGAAAGAATGGATAATGCTTAGGAATAAAAGGTTGTTATATTTGGAGGGACATGACTTAAAATTGGGGTGGCACGCTTTTTTGTGGTATGGGAAAAACAAAATCCATAAGTATTTTCAAAATCACTGTATTAGAAATGCTTTGATAACTATGGGAAAAAATTAAAACGAAAATATATGTAAAAATTCCAGGGTGGTTATCAATGACTGAAGCTTTCTCACACACAAATTTGTTAGATTTTGAAAAAACTTGGACATATAGAGATATTTTGAATACTGATGGGACATTAAAATAGAAACGAGCTGCAAAATCAGGGCATCAACATGTCATGGTGGGTATGCTTACAGATACAAAATAGATATGAAAAAGATATGAAACTATGGATTTTATAAAGAACAAACTGTATTTGATAAGATATTATTAACTTCTGATGAGAAATTAATTAAGAAAATGTATAATTTTTTGTTAATTTTAGAGATGGAAAGTGAATAAACTAAAGAGACAATGATACGGTGGGCGAAAAACTTTGGTTATAATATAGAATTAGAAAAATGGCAAAAATTAAGGGAGAGAAATTATAAATTGACAATGTCAACTGCGTATAAAGACAATCTGTATAAAATGTTTTATAGATGGCACTTGCCTCCAGCAAGATTAGCAAAAATGTTTAAAAATGTAGCAGGTAAATGTTGGAAATGTAAACATAATTTAGGTACATATTATGATATCTGGTGGACATGTGACAAAGTAAAGGCCTATTGGAAAAAATACATTCTTGGCTAGAAAAAAATATTAGGAGAACATGTAGTATTTAATCCAGAATTTTTTTTATTAGGTATAGTACCAGAAAAGATTAATAAGCAAAACTTATATTTGGTTCTACATATTATAACCGTAGCAAGAATAAGCTATGCGCAATGTTGGAAGAATGAACGAATACCTTCAGAAGAAGAAGTAATAAAAAAAATACTGGAATGTGCGGAGATGGACAGATTAACTATGAGGCTGAAAGACAAAGAAGAAACAGAATATTACCAAAGTTGGAATCTATTCTACAAATGGCTAGAGGAGAGAACCAAGTAGGACTTGATTATGTATTAGCGTTTTATGAAGCCAGATCACATGCTGTTTGAAAAACTAACATATGTATGTAGAGGGGAAAAAAAACAATAAAAAGCTTATTACAAAAAAAAGGAATATTCCTGAACTTTGTTTTATGATTTATTTCATGGTGTGGATGCATCAATGCAGTGCATGTTAACTCAGCTTGCAGAGCTTGGATTCTTTGAATAAGTTTACCAAAAATGTAAATATTGCAGAATATACAGCCTCATGCTACGTAACTAAGCTCCATTTCATGCTGAATAAAGTAAATTATTAATGTATCTTAAATAGAAAACTATTATTAGATTTTTACTCTGAAAGCATTTTATTAAAATAAGTTTGATAAAATAAAAAAAAATCCAATTTAAATTTTTAAAATCCGATTTTTTTTACTTTTTTTTAAAAAAATCATTATTATCCACCCTGATCATTTGATAAAGAAGACCACAACCTACTCCTTGTAAGCTAGAAAAATGTAACTCATCTCTTCTCTAGAAATAACAAGTTAGTGTCACTGGATTCTTTTGTTATATAGCTCCTTGGTTCAATGTTTTTCTTGTTTCCCTGCTTATTTTTTTGCCTAAGAGGGAAACTTCCAAGCTTATGTTTGTAGCTACTATTGAGTTTCCGTACCTCATTTGATTTTAATTAATTTACTCAGCATTTTATATTTTTTTTAAAAAAAGTGAAGTTAGCACAGTATAAGAAAACACATCTATGGTACACCTTTCAACAATGTACTGCAAAGCTAGAAGCATTCTTAGAAAATTAAAAGGCTGCTAGTTCATTATGTGGAATTTTCCCACTTGCCCAGGGGAAAAAAGGCAATAGGTTTCCTGATTAGGAAAGGCACCTGTGAAATTTAATTCCATTGTTTTTGCATTCTCTCAGTGAAAATGACCAAGTGACTGTGAATTTGATTCTATTTTTTCACACTTCCCTTACTACTTCCTCCCTCTGCAGCTTTCATATAATAGAAAAACAAGATTGACAGAAGGGAATATTTGTACTTCAGGATTGAACTGTGGGATCCCTGTGTTCTCTGAGCTCCATTGTCTTCTTGCAGATGTTTCATGCAATGTGTGCAAGAAAACCAAAATTAAGGAACAAAGACTCACAAATATAAGACAACTATATATGTAACCAAGTTCCTCGTTTGCACTTTTTTCTTCTTCCTTTAGTTTCACATGCAACTTTGTAACATGGCCTATTTAAATAATTCAGCTGTATTCTCATTTTAGTATTCAGACTGCCATTTATTCCAGCTGCTGTATGTAGTTCAGCCCTCATCACAGAACAAACTTCCAAATATGTGGATATTTTTTTAGCAGTTCACCTGCCAGGTTTGAGCAGTGAGCTTGATGTTAGTGATGATATACTAACCTATTTATCCAACCATATCCCCCCCAAATATCCTGCTTGTAAGAATGCACACAATTTTTCCTGAACCCATTTGCACACTTTTTGCACTATATTGTTTACTACATCTTGATGTTTCTGCTCCTTTCTTGTTTTTAAATTAGCCCATCGTCTTGCTCTAACTATTCTGTCACGTTTCACATTCAGACTGGAAAAAAGATTCTCCTGCGTTCAAAGTAAGTCTCTAATGTCATATCTTTTTGCCTTTATACCAGCCACGATTTTGAGAAATGAAGAAGAGTGAAGGAATTTGAGCAGAGAAAAATTGAAGGAAGCAACCTCCACTAAGGACAATTCCTTTAGATGTTAATTTTTTTTAGGAATAAGGAAGAATATGGAGAGGATTAGGTGGGTGTAGCATACTGTAAATATATCCTTTTGTGGTTTCTGATATCTTGAGATACTTTGTATAAGGTGCACTTTGCAAAAAATACAAATTTCAAAGGATAGACTTCATCACGATATTAACAGCATCAGGTTCCAGTTCTGATATATTGGTGTTACTTAAGGAGCCTTGGTGGAGCAGTGGGCTAATGCCTCCTTAAGTAACACCAGCTGCCTGCAATTAGTGCAGGTTCGCATCCCACCAGGCTCAAGGTTGACTCAGCCTTCCATCCTTCCGAGGTAGGTAAAATGAGGACCCAGATTGTTGGGGGCAATAAGCTGACTTTGTAATAATGCCGCTTGGGGGGGGCGAAAGCCCTAATAAGCAGGCATATACATAGAATGAAGGCTACTGCTAAGCACATTGGTTTGTGCTTAAATTGTAAGCCGCCCTGAGTCTTCGGAGAAGGGCGGGATATAAATGGGATTAAAAATAATAATAAAAAATTAATAATGAAGGAAACAATTACAGGAAGCATCTAGCACAAAGCCTGAGATTTATGAACATAGTTTTCAGATTAAAATCAGTGAAGGTTTTGTCTTGGTAGTTGTGCTATGCCTCCTTCAGTATTGGTTAGAACTGAACAAGATCAAAATGGATATAGGTTTCCCACCCACGGTAAAGACTATTTTAAAAGTTTCCTAAACTGAGGCATACTAGCAAGGTATCTTTTATTTAATTAAAATACTTAGAGCACTTTCCAGACACAAATCTTCAGGCTCTTAGAATTCTCATTTATATTAGTACCATTGAAGGAAAAATCTTCACCAGGGTCCAGTCCAAGCCGGGAATAAACAAAATGGAGACTGCTTTAGAAAGAAGGTTGCAGTTTATTGAAGAGGAGAGCCAGATAGAAAGATGGCTCTGGAAAAACTGACCACATGTAGCAGGGAGTGGTAGATTTTTATACCTTCTGGGGCTCTTGAGGTTGTTTCCTGTTCCTGTTTGAGGCTTTGTATTTCATGTGCCATGGGTGTGTCCTTTTGGTGGGTTAATCCTATTATGTTTCCTGTCCTTAGAATTTGGGTGGGAGTATGTAGATTTTAGGGGGGGTTGTCTTCTTAATTTCTTGTTTCTAGCTGGAAGGCTCAAACCTTTCTGAATTTGCATTTCTAAAAGCTGGCCTCTGCCTAGTTTCTGCTTGGGGAAGAAAGGCTGCGGCTGGTTCTGGGGGCTGTCTTTAAGATCTTCTCCATTATTCCTTTGGGGAAATATATTCTGCCTTTTTAATATTTCCCAAAACATTTCTTTCTCTGGATTCTTCCCACAGTACAGAGTAATTACTACAAAATTTGGGGCCGCACAGGGCACTTGAGTCATAATTAAACTTGGATTTGGCTGGATTCCACACTATTGTACATGTAAGCCAAAAACTAAATCACATTGCTTTTGGCATAGTACAGTGTGAGATCACTAAGTGGCTATGGTTCAACACAACACTGAACGTAGGAGGTAGTCAATTAGAAATTACCGTAATCTTATTGTGTGATCACATCACAATTCTGGGAGATGAAGTCCACAAGTCTTAAAGTTGTCCAGGTTGCAGACCCCTGGCTTAAATCAATTAACTAAAGACAGGGGGCATGATGCAATCACAGATTGGATCCACCCATTAACTAATTTGTTTTAACAGGTGATTTAATCACTGTTTTTTAGGGGAAAGCACCATTGGCTTATGAGATGATAAAAGCCGAAGGCAACGCAATGGGCAAATCTAGCACCCTAAGAAAGCGTGGCCTGCCCAGGTCCGACCCGTCACGATTACACGTGTGCACCACCAGGCGAACTGTCTCACTTGCACCAGCCCCTTCCGGGCACGCTTGATACCGCAATCACACCTCGGTGCTTTCACCTCCCGAACCAACAAACTTGACCCCGTCGCTTCGCAACCTCCCGGGATTTCCGGGAAACAGAAAGGGAAACCTAAGGAGAAAGCTGTGCGGGCGCAACGCAAGAGCCTTCCACCCTTCTCCGGAGTGGCACATCCGACGGGCGGAGCTCTTGGACGGGCAAAAGGAACGCCCCGTTCCGAGACGCCGACGCAGGGAGACGGCAGAAAGGGTCGTCCTCGCCGTCGTCGTCACTGCGACGCAGCTGCTCCCTCGCCTGAGGAGGAGGAGGAGGAGAAGGAGGATGGCCTTCGCCCGGAGCCCCCTCTGGAGTCTTTGCGTCCTTCTGGGTCTCCTGGTGCGGCCCGGCGGTGAGTGATGGACGTGGGAGGGGAGAGCTGGCTGGGCGCCGGTGGGGTGGGCAGCTCTCTTCCCGGAATCGGCTGAAGCATTCGAGGCTGCCGCTAAAGGCGGGGACGAAGGGCCGGCGCGATTGGGTGCCTCGTTTGAATCCAGGGTGTCCGTCCCCGCGGTGCCTTCCCACGGCCGCGTGACCTTACAGCTCTCATTAGTCCCGCTAAGCTTAAGCCAGGGCTGTTCGGAGTAATGAGTTGTGTGGGGTTCATCGCAGCGAGTGGGCACCAAGTGGGGCAGGCGCTCGTTATGATCAGGAAAGCGTCGGAGGGGTGACTTTCGTGACCTGAACAGGAAAGCCCCCAGACACGCAACCCGTTTGCCGTTGGGATGGTCGCAATAGGGTTACTATTGGCCATCCCGCCTATTGCTGAACCTTGCTGGGGGCAGATGGTTAGCTGGAGCGTCGTCTGAGTGACTTTGCTGTGGGTGACTTCATCGCAGCTTCGGAGATTTGCCTGGAAGAGAAGCAAATGGAACACGCATTTTGGTCATGCCAAAGCTCCACCCATCCCATTCATTTCACAGGACTGCCTGTGTCTGCCTGTGCCCTAAAGTCCGCCAAGTGGAATTTCCATAAGACCACAGACCTGACTCACTGCTGTGCTCTGTGCAGCTTCTTTGTTGCTTACCTCTGTATGAACTTCTGTCTTTTGTGTTCTAACTCTCTTTGAGGGAGGAATTTAGTTCTTTCTCACATTGCAGAACATTCAATTCTTTCTCGTGTTTGAGCCCTAAGTGAAAATAGCTGAAAATTTCCAGACTCTTCTGGAATTAGATTGTACAAAGCTGGCATTTGTTTCCCGTTAGGAAGTGTGAGATTTCTTCTGATAATAAACAGATACAACTTGGATGTTAATTTTATTTCCAGTAGGCATTACTGGAAACGGTATTTACAGCAGTAGGCATTAAAGTTGAGCCAATTAAACACCAGCACTTTCTCCCAGGCTCTGGATTACAGCTACATTTTTCAGATTAGGATTTTAATAGTTTCTTGGTATGGGTTTAGTTTGTTATATGAGATGGTATCTGAGAGGGTGTGATAACGTGCATCTTTTGTCAGGGCACAAGTTTGGAGTGGTTTGTGTAGTTATATTGTGCAGGTCTTATCATTTTGACATCACTGTGGTTTCCTTTGGGGACCCAGTGAACCAAACCATTGTGATTTTAATCATGATTTGTGGTTTGGCATGTGTAAAAGAGAATTGTCATTCAGTGAACCATAATTAAGCATACTGTATTCTAGCATGGTGGAACCGTGGTTCCCATCCCATCTAGGCACAAACATGGAGGAAGCTGAGAGTTGGAAATTCTTTTTCCTTGATTGTTTGTCCTGTCCCAGACTTACAAAATGGGGAGGACCAAAAGAAAAGTCAGAAATGGAGAAATGGTATAAAATGTGCACCATAAACGCATATCAAGTCAAGATTTTGAGGCTCATCAGTGAGGGAAATATAACATCTGCTCAATTACAATATTGCCTTTGGCTTTGAATATTGGATCCTTGGTATTTATAGGCTTTTTATAAGCTTTACAGACTTTTATACGCCTGTATTTATGGGTGTCAACAGCAACTTGTTCCTTTTGTCGAAATGATGGCTGTGGTGTCCCATCATGCTGCAACCTCCACTCCTGCCCGGCTTTTGTGTAAGGTCTTGGGGCATTTGCAGGAGAGGCAGGGGTTTGTCATGATGATGCAGCACTGCTTTGTCCATCATGCACCCTTTTCTCCCCACACATACTGTTGCCAAGTGTTTGCTGCTGCTTTAGCAGTATAATCTTTCTTAGTTTTAAATTTCGTACGCAGAAAAAATGAAAGTGTTGCACACTTTGAGTTCTGTCTCATCCTTTTACTGTTCTAGCTTTTCTAAAGTGGCCTTTCTTTTCCTGGTACGTTTCAGCTGGTTAGCATTCATATCATTTCTATTAGTGTAGTCTGTGTCCTTTGTGGTAGCTGGCTACTCTGACTCAATCCATTGCGCACATGGCTTTGCTAGACATCCTAAGCAGATTGGGCAGGTTCATCCAGGAAAAAAGCAGGCTGGTCTTTATGGACCAAACCTAACACGCATGTTTCTGAAGAACATGTTTGCTTCATGGTTTCATTAACAAGTTCTGGTGGCGGGGGCTGTTTTGATAATAAAATGAAATACAAGGAGGATGGGAAGAAAGTCAAAGCCAAACAGGACAGTCCAGCTATCGCAGAGGGTGAAAAAAGCAGATGAAAACAAGGAAAGGGATAGATTTTGCTATTTATTCATTTTCATGATAAACAGCCAACTCACCTTCTCACCCTCACACCCCCACTCACAACTTTCTAGCCAACCAGTCATTAAAACATGTCACTACGTTTTGAACTATACCTGAGGATTAACTGCCAGCTAATTCAGGGGCTCTGTACCAAAAGGAGCATGATTGTTTTTCCAACAAGTTTTTCTTCTCCAAAATGTGCTTTCTAGGTGCATTAGAGCTACAGTTCTTAATATTCTGTAATTCTGTAATCCCAACCATCCAGAGGTGAGAAGGCAGCTGCTTAGAGTTTGGAATTTGTGGGAACTTTTCCAACAAACATTATGGTCTCTTTTACCATAACAAAAGAAATGAATAAACTTGATTTAAAAATTCCATTGAGAATATGGAGCAAAAAATCAAAATATCTTTTACTATGGTTGTAGACCAATGTTAAAATAGTGAAACACAATAGAACAATTTGAATGCCTCTGTATATACATAGGAAAAGATAACAGTGAGACAAGCTGTCATACATCTAGTGAACCTTATACTAACAACACTAGACCATCTGAATAAATAACGCTCCTCTAAAATTATCAAAACCGGCAGGCTATTAATGAGAATGTGGATACACAAAGTGTTATTGTGAAATCCTGGACAAAAATTGACTCACATAGAACTAAGTCATCTATGGAGGAAGAGGCGCTCAGAGAATATTATAGAGTGTGCAAGTCACAATATACTGTAATTGTAGGCAAGCAAGTGGTTCCCAAGAGTTTCTACTTTACAAGCGCTACTCTTTCTGAAAAAGTAGCTCTTTTTATTCTACAGTACAGTAAAAGAAAATTGCTGTGGACAAGATTCTAAACTTCATTTGGTGAAAGCCCTGCTGTAACTGTGTACAATAAGTTCTCAAATCCCACCATGCTGCCTCGTAGCGTGTATAGGGTTGTTCCTGGGAGGGATGAGTGCCAGGAGTGCACTCCCAACAGGGCCACCCAAGGTGTGAAGGTAATCCGAGCTAAAGCAAACAGACATTTATATTGGCAGCAGCGTATAGGAAGATGTTGGATGTTGATGACCACTTTGGTGCCAACAGCAAAAGTATAATTTCAAACTGTGGAAAAGGTTGTGGCAAAATCCTTCTGGGTTTTATTTACCGATCACTTTTCTACACCCACCCATCTCACCTAAGATACTCTGAGCGGTTTACTATTAAAAAAAAAGCAAATAAAAACTGTTAAAATAGAATTATAAACAAACTTAAAATTGTGCTATTAAAAAGTTAAAAGGTGGGGGGAGGAGAACTCTCATGTCACCAACCAGTCCCAGGGTTGCATATTCTTCTTAGACTCACAAGGAGTCTTTTACCAATGTGTGGACAGTATAGTCGATACAGTGGCAGATGATTTTTACCAAGAACGAACGGGTATTAATGCTGTTTGTGTAAAGCTAGACTAAAGCCTTTGGGACATCCAGTTGCCAATGTTGCTATGTAGGGAAAAGAAAACCCAAAGCTGCAAAGACAGAATGCCAGTGGGGGCAAGAAATGTAAGACGCATGAGCATGGGAAAGCTCAACATAGCAAAAAAATGAACTGAATCGACTATACGTTTTTGTCTTAGACACCAGCAAATTGAAATGGACTGGAGTTAGGTACTCTCAGAAGTTCATACTGTTTCCTAGTTAGGGCACACATTGCTTTGAAAACAATAGTGGTAGAATATTAAAATAGAAAAGAATATTCTTTATTGGCCAGGTGCAATTGGACACACATGGAATTTGCTCCAGTGGATAAGCTCTTGGTACATACACAAGCAAAAAAGTGATACATCATGAGATAAAACCAACAAAATGATAGTCATAAGATACCAATAGGAGCAGGTAATAGGAAAGATGAGAAGGATAATAGTAATACAGTCCTACTACATGGTTAGATATCTTTAGGCATAAGACAGTGCTGTGGAAATTAGGTGTTTAGCAGAGTGATGGCATGAGGGGAAAACTGTCTTTGTGTCTAGTTGTTTTGTCAGTCAGTGAACAAATAATATAGTCATATACTTTTTTAATTTAATAAATAATATAGTCATATTACAATATCAGTGAACAAATAATATCAATTAGTCTTTTGGAAAACTCTTTAATATGATAACTATCCCAGTTTATGCTCAGTCCACTGATACAAAAGTTGATGAGTTTTATGATTAGATCCAATCTGAAATTGACAGAATGTGCAAACCGGATATGCTGCAAGTTGTTGGAGAGTATGATGGAAATGTTAAGGATGGGATGTGGTTAAATTGCGCAATCTAGTAAACAAAAATGTAGCAGGAGAATGACTTGACAGTTCCTGCTAATCTAATTATTTCTTTATTGCTAACGCTGTTTTGAAACAAGCAAATAACACCTGGATATATGGACACTGCTAGATGAAATACACACAGAGATCAGAATAATTGTATTGTTGGTATCAGGAAGTAGAGCTCAGTTATACCAGTAGAGGTGTGGTCAAGGCTGACAGCATAAAGGTCATGAAGTGTTTTTTAAGCAAGTTCCAAGTCCAGGTAAAGAACAACTCAGCCATTTTCCACACAATGAGCAAGTACCATTTTTCAAGGCATTGTAGAAGAGCTTGGCTAGTCAATAGTGGTAAAAAATAATCAGGAAGTGCATGGAAGCATCTTTTTGGTCCAACATATTTTATTAAACATATTTCCATAAATATGGAAAAGTAAAGTGATAATGGATTAGCTTTTTTAGGTGCATGGGGTAAGTTCTAGAGGGGTGTCTGGACATTTCACTTCCTGTCAATTAAAACAGAACCTAAGTATTTGGAGCATTCCACTTATTGAGTGCCACATGCCTTCATATTCCAGGCCATGGGCTAATATCTTATTTTTTTTTTTACAAAGTGCTTACTTCAAAGTTAGACTTTAGTGAATGAACCTTATAGAAACAGGTCAAAGCTTTTATTTCTCTTCTTAGACCTACTGGGATCAATGAAGAACTACTGCATCAACTGCATTTAGCAGTTTTGCTGCAAGTTCTTGAGTTAAATTCTTAACTATTGACTTGATAAACACTTGTAGTAGGACAAGGATACTTTCTTATTTAACTCCTTTTCTAGGGACTATTTCTGGAATATGTTTTGCCGCACTTCATTTACACTCAGGTTAGTGTTACCTTGTCCCACTGTCAAATCTGGGCAACTTACAGCACCATAAAAACAAGAATATAAAAAGTTTTAAACTTTAAACATTGATAAGCAGGCAACAGAAAATGCATTACATTTGTGTCAGAGGATTTCCCTAGATATTAAGACAAGAGCTGCTTAAAGACTAAAGAGAAAAGCCTATTCTAAAGCTGGCTAATAAAGTGTATTAATCTGACAGAGTGATAGTTAATTTGCTTGTCTTCTTGAAAATAGGAGTAATTTTGGCCAAGCCCTTCTCTTAGAATACAAGAGTTGATTTATTAATATAAGTAAAGAAACCGGAATTGGTCAGAATGGTTTTGTGTCCATTTGGAAGGAATCAAATCCACTGTGGGTTTGTTTGTTTGTTTTTTGTTTTTTTTAGGTTTCAATTGCCTAATCAACTTGGCAACAAATCACAGTTTCAAAAATGTACAATCTGGTAACTGTTCATCCGTACCATAATTCCAGCCGAGGGTAACATGGGCTTTCTCCCATATTCAACTCTCAGGACTGTTCTTCTCAAATAGATGCTGAGAAGTGGCAGTTTAAATGGGAAAACCCTTAATTTGCAGGTCTCCAAAATTTAGCCAGAACATTTGCTCTTGCTGCTGCTATTAAATCCTTCAGGCAATCAGTACAGCATATGTTTGACTGTCAGTAAAGTTTTATAATGCATCTTTTAGATGTTCTACAACTGTATGTGCTTCTATAATAATTCAAGAGAATTACTTCAGGCATCATATGAACATAGCACCTCTCTCTTAATCATTAAATATCCCTTCTTTTTGCAGGCCTAAAACAAGTTGAGGTTGCTTTAAGAGAGGCATTTCAACTCCTTAAAGCAGCTCCCTGTTTTAGGGCAGTGGATAAATACTGTATGAAAAAAGATCTGCTTTAATCACTAGTCCTACTATAATTAGTTTGGTCAAAGCCTTGTGCAGTCCAGAAGTCCAGAAAATGCCTATTTTCACCTGCATTTCTCTTCTGCCCACTCCCTCAACCTCCGAACCATGGCATTTGACAGGTTGGACCACTTTTTTCCCTTTTTTTGGAAAGACAGGTGCAAAATAGGAATAAAGCAGTTCAGTCTTTTCTGTATTGATAGGCAAGAACAGGTAAGGTTCATATGGAAAGTTCTTATTTCCCCTTTAAATTATACTATTCATTGCAACTTTATAGTAAACCAACAGGCCAAAAATGCTAATTGCAGGAAAGAGTTCCATTCCACAGTCAAATCGATACCCTTATGTACAAGGTGTCTGGCAGATGTTTTTAGTTTGGAAAAGTGGGATAACCTTTACTAATCCCTTCTATGACTCCTGTGAACAGAGCAAAGTTCTATGTACAGCAGTTCTGTAACAAAAGGAAACAAAACTTACATTTAAAAAAGACCCAAGGATAAACTTTTCCAAACTGAGATTGAGAAGATCACTTTCCATTGGCATGGCTGATTGCTAGGCCTTGGTAAAACAATGGCAAATCTAGGAAGGCAGTATTGCCAGAGCCATGAACAATTGCTCGGTCATTCCTTTTGTTGATCAAAGGCACAAGCCTTACACTTTTCAATGACTCTTTGGGTTTTCTTGGAACTTAGCCTGGTAATCAAAAGGAGTCTGGAAAAATTTTTCAAGGCCATTAATCTTATCAAAGCTGTTTTGTTAAGGCTAAAGAGGAAAGCGATTAAGCCAAATCAGGCAGTTCATCCAACCTTTCCCCTTTTTTGGTCGGACTATCTTTTGTTAGTCTTGACCAGTAGTGGCGAACCTATGGCACGCGTGCCAGAGGTGGCACTCAGAGCCCTCTGTTGGTATGCACGCCACTGCCACCAGCCCAAAGCAAGAGCCCTGCCCAGCCTTGTATCTGCACCCCGTGGCATGGTAGCAGCCGTTTTTGTGCCCTGCAGCATGGTGGCCCATTTTTGCACCCCCGTTTTTTGCGTGCCAGAGATGGCACTCAGAAGCACCTCCCTACCCCCCATGAAGGCACCACAATGCTGATGTGTCCCTGGCATTTTGCGATAAATAAATGGATTTGGGTTGCGTTTGGGGCACTCGGTCTCTAAAAGGTTTGCCATCACTGGTCTTGACCATCTATTTTGTCAGCGGTTTATCACGACTACCTAAACTCACAGTGCTTATTCCTCAGGGCAGAAATTCCTATAAAAGGAGAAAGAAACCCCATCTCTCCTTATCTTCTGCAGAAATCAGAAGAGAGTTTTCCCCGCTCACTTGCCCATATTCTCTTTATCTGGGGTGGGGGGGAGAACTTAGTTTGGGCCCTCTGTAGCCAGACACTCCAACATGGACTATACCCGATCCCAGCCATTGACCCTGAAGCTATGAGAGGCCTGTGAAGGCCATCTTTTTTTGTTCTTCTCAATCAAGTCCTTCTCGATTGAGACTATCTGAAAAAGTCCCTGCAGTTTTCTTGGCAAGGATTTTCAGAAGTAGCATGCCGTCGCCTCCTTCTTAAGGTTTAGAAAAAGTGACTAGCCCAAGGTCACCAAGCTGGCTTTGTGCCCAAGGCAAGACTAGAACTCAGAATCTCCTAGTTTCTAGCCTAGTTTATTCCAAGCTGGTTCTCCAAGACCATCTACTGTGTTGGATTTGTAGTACAGTCACAGAGAAGTTACTGGGCTTTATAGGAACTGAATTAAATCCTCCAGTATGTTGCCTTGTTAGACTTTGGGAGCACAATCTTCCTGTGTTTCTAAAACAGTCCTCCTTAGTTGGATTTTATAGCCTGGAAGAATCATCTAACTTCATCTGATCCAGAATCAGACAAAGAAGTGTTTAAGTACTATTTGAACTGTATGTGTCTCTAGTTCAGGAGTACTTCAGATATACCCAGATAAGGGTCACTTGCAAGCATCTATTGATGGGGTCTCACATCTTCCTTCCCCTCCAATTTTGGAGGAGCCATACCACATTGGATCCTTCAAGGATCAAAAGTCTGTGTACAAGTTATATGGGAAGGTAATTACTTCTTCATCTCTCTGCTTCTTTCTTTCTGTGTTGCATGTATGTGATGGCGCCATCTTGTAAAAGAAGTTCTTTTCTATGGTAGGAAAACTTTTTTTTTTTGCTTTTCTTTTTCAGGTTTCTTGAGATTCATTTTCTGTTGTAGCTGAAAACATTGTGAAATAGATTAAAACTTTTTCACATTTTGCCTGCCATTCTCTGAGCTCCCTTCATTTCTCTCCTTAAGTGGAATGTATTAAGTTATTCATTGATAACTAACTGCTTTACATTTTGGCTTGATTTCTCTGCTGTTTTTTATTTAATTTTAATTTTATTATTTATTTATTTTATTTAAGAATACAAGGTAGTGATTTCTTTAAATCCTAGGTTCAAATATTTTTTGTACTAGCAAGTATTCCTTTGAATAAGCTTCAGATCATTTGCCCAGAACTCCTCTTTCATTATCAGACTGCAGACAAGTAATAAGCCTTGGTGGAGCAGTGGGCTAATGCCTCCTTAAGTAACACCAGCTGCCTGCAATTAGTGCAGGTTCGCGTCCCACCAGGCTCAAGGTTGACTCAGCCTTCCATCCTTCCGAGGTAGGTAAAATGAGGACCCAGATTGTTGGGGGCAATAAGCTGACTTTGTAATAATGCCGCTTGGGGGTCTGTGTGAAAGCCCTAATAAGCAGGCATATACATAGAATGAAGGCTACTGCTAAGTTTGTAAAGCCGCCCTGAGTCTTCGGAGAAGGGCGGGATATAAATGGAATTAAAATAAAATAAAAAATAAATAAATAAAAATAATAAGCAGGAAAGATGCAGTTTTACCTGGAGCAGTGCTTCACTCTTTCTGCAGGGCCAGGCCACGGGTTAAGAATAAGCATATCCACTTAGAAAATGTCCAGCATTTGTTGAGTAACTGATAGAATTGGTTGGCAATGAAATCCAACCTCGTGGAATATACAAATCTAAGTGAAAACATCTCAAACAGATGGTTTCCAACCTCTGCCCAAACACATTCATCAATAGTAACACTCTGGACATCACCCACAGTCAATTCTGGTGAGATGGGCAGCTATTTAAATTTAATAAATAAACACAGCTCCCTCAGCAAATTGTTGTTATTCAGTTAAGAATTTGTTTCTAATGCTCAACTCAGGAATCTGTTTCTCTGTAACCTCAGACCATTATTTTGTATCCTATCATCTGAGATGTCAAAATAGGTCTTAATTTTCTGCTGTGCCATGATATTTCAGATATATGAAGAATGCATCCATATTCTTCTCAGCTGTCATTTTTTCAAAGCTAAATATGATATGGTAAAATAACCTCTTGCTTTGATTAATTTTCAGCTTCCTCTGAACACTGTGAGGCTTACGAAGATTCTTTTGGACTTTGGCATCCACAGCAGACCTGCTCAGAATATTGTTGTGGAACCTGCACTTATCGTTATTGTTGCTCAAACAGCTTTGAAAAAAATTATCAGTTTCTCTGCTCCCTGGAAAGGTATGATTTCAAATGGTTGCATAAAGTTTAGGGTGTTGTGAGGTTGTTTAAATTCTGGAGAAGATACTGAAGTTAGAACATGATTCCATGTTCTGGTTTTGCTGCCTGTTTATGTTGTTCATTTTCCCAGCCCAAAAGAATAATAAAAAGAGGCTTGGCACTTCCATCTGTATGTTCTCTCTATCCCAATGTTTTTCAACCCTGGCAACTTCTACATGTGTAGATTTCAGTTCCCAGAATACCTCAGTCAGCAACCTCAGCCTGGCTTAATGGCTGAAGAATTCTTGAAGTTGAAATTCGCACATCTTAAAAGTTTCCAAAGTTGAAAAATACTGCCCTATCCTATCAAAGATAACTTTCCAAAAACAGCTAAATGTCTATGGAGATTCTCAGTAATCCAGGTCATGGTTGTCCAAAAGGAAAAACAAAGAAAGTCTAGTTGCCTTTTGAAAAAGCACCTTTGGGTCTCCGAAAAACAGAAAAAACTGGGCCATATTTGGCAGGAGATGAGAACCTGGCCAAAAAAATAAAAAAAGACTGATTTCAAAGGTAAGCCATGGTTATGGAGAAAACACATTCCAGGGGGGAAAACGTTCCTCTAATATGCTCCCTGCAGAGGATGGAGGAATTGTAGTCCAAAAAATAGTCACGCATCAAATTGGAAAATGGTGCTGGACACTTGCCTGTTTGAACTACAAGCATTAAACAGGGCAGTCCTCCTGGGTTTGGCCCTGTGGAACCGGGTTATAGCCAGGTCTAGTTGCGGGCTTTGCCTAGATAAGACTGGCTGGGGAACTCTGAGAGCTGAAGTCCACTCAAAGTTGCCCAAGTTGAGAAATACTGACCTAAATTTACCTACTATGCCAATTGCATTTATTTCTGGTTATAATGCCATGCCCTTACTTTATATCAGAACTGGAGCCGAGGAGAAATTTTCATGTGGCCCATAACACAATTGCTATATTATATGACACCCATAGTAGCATGTATGTACTGAATCCAAACACTTTTCCAGACTGCATCTTCCCACACAATCCTATACAAACCTAAGTACAAAAGTCCCCAGTTTTTTTGAGCTGGAAGAGATTTTTGAGAATAGGTTGCATGGGCTCTCAGAAAATGACCATTGCTGCAGACCTTACTGTAGATTTACCAGAATGTTACCTGCCATCCCACTACTTTTCCTACTTTTCTTTGTCGTAATATGCATATACTTTATTTTCACAGAAAGCTTAGTTGGGGCTCAAGAAATTCTATTTGAAACTGGAACATTGCTTTATAAGACCTCTTTTACTACATTACTATAGGAAGCACAATTTAAAATTTTAAAATGTGAAAAGAATAGGCATCAAGGAAGATTTTTTGCAAATAATTATGTCAGTGATCCTGGCTTAGTAATACCTGATGACACTTACTCTCTTTATCTTAGAATCGCAGAATTGAAAAGTAGGATTTAGGCCATCAGGTTCGGTACAATAATCAAAATTAAAGTATCTCAGTTGTGTGCCACTCCTCCTTTCAAGGAAATAAAGTCTTAGTTTGATAGATACAGTGGAGATTTTTTGTTTACTTACTATTTAACAGGTTTTCCTGCACACAACACCTTTTGCATTAATTAGTAAAGGTAAAGGTTCCCCCACACATGTGTGCTAGTCGTTTCTGACTCTAGGGGCCGGTGCTCATCTCCGTTTCAAAGCCGAAGAGCCAGCGCTTGTCCGAGGACGTCTCCGTGGTCATGTGGCCGGCATGACTAGACGCCAAAGGCGCACGGAACACTGTTACCTTCCCACCATAGTGGTCCCTATTTTTCTACTTGCATTTTGACATGCTTTTGAACTGCTAGGTTGGCAGAAGCTGGGACGAGTAACAGACGCTCACTCTGTTATGTGGCACTCAGGATTCGACCCGCCAAACTGCCGACCTTCTGATCGACAAGCTCAGCGTCCTAACCCACTGAGCCACCTCGTCCCTCTATTGCATTAATTGCACAGTTATAAAAGTGATGAGGAAGGGACGTGGTGGCTCAGTGGGTTAGGACGCTGAGCTTGTCGATCAGAAGGTCGGCAGTTTGGCGGGTCGAATCCTGAGTGCCGCATAACAGAGTGAGCGCCTGTTACTCGTCCCAGCTTCTGCCAACCTAGCAGTTCGAAAGCACGTAAAAATGCAAGTAGAAAAATAGGGACCACTACGGTGGGAAGGTAACAGTGTTCCGTGTGCCTTTGGCGTCTAGTCATGCCGGCCACATGACCACGGAGACGTCCTCGGACAAGCGCTGGCTCTTCAGCTTTGAAACAGAGGTGAGCACCGGCCCCTAGAGTCAGAAACGACTAGCACGCATGTGCAGGGGAACCTTTACCTTTACCTTAAAAGTGTTGTAAATCAATGCAAGTGATATTAATCTGGATTTCACCAATGCTTGTTTCTTCCCAATACACCATTAAGTCTTTTTTTCCCCCTTTAATTGCTTCTGAGGACTGTTGTCAGTCATCTTGAGCATTATCAGGATGTGTTATATAAGCACTATTGGTTATATAGCATTTCTTATCTTTTCTTAGAAAAGGGCAACTTAAACACTGTTTTATTTAATATTTGAACATCTTTTAAAATGTTTTCTTTTACTCTTGTTGCTGTAGTACACTTCCATCTTTCAAGCCTGAACCATTCAAGATAGACCCAGATTTTGAAGATCTATATTCAACTGATTACAGGTACACATATGTAAAAATCCCATGCAATTAGAAAGGAAATATCCTGTATTATCTACATATGCTTCTTTTTATGCTGATAATCTTTTGACCAATCTAAAGTAAAAATGTAAGAGAAGTTAACCACGCTAACATAAAAGCCATGTGTGTCTTAACACTGTAAGGACAATAGCTATAGACTGAAAAGATGAAAAGCTGGGAGCTACATTCTGCTCTAAAGCCAAAAGCTATAAAGCTAAAAGAATAAGCTGCAGCAGCTTGCTGCATATTTGCACTTTGAGAGTTAGAGAGCCGTGAAGGCTTGCCTAGGTCATTTTGGCACCCTGAAATTATTCTGCCATTTTTAAGAGCTATGTAGATAGTCTTCAAGATAGAACTGGTCACTTTATGGTCATTCGAAGTTATGACAAACTCCCCTAAAGATAACTACAACCCTCTTTTCAAACTTACAGTGGCTGCAGCACCCTGCAATCATTCACCTTTACAATTGACCACAGGGCCACAGGCTGCAGCAAACACCCCCCCCCAGACCTTTCTCCTCCTCCTCCTCCTTCCCTGCAGCACGTGTGCCTGTTACTCAGGCCTCCTAGAAGCAGCCATCATTTTCAGCAAAGAATTCCAACAATTCTTTGCAGCAATGACAGCTGCCTTTGGGAGCTTTCTGCCCTGATCAGCTGGCCAAACTATATATCTTTGGTAGGAATAGCCCCGCCGGCTGTTAGAAGGAGCGTGGCACAAGATGTGGAAAGGTGTTACATGATCTGGCACACCCGTTATTTAGCCAAGTACCCCCCACATAAAGACTGAAATCAAGAAGGAGCTTTTTGGATTGCGCCAATGAGATTGTTACTACACCTCAAAAAGAAACATTAAAAAGATGGAAACTTCAAGTTAAACCTCTTCATAATTGGATAGAACTGCTTGAGGAGTTGCCTGGAGGGTCAGAAGAGAAGGGGATGTTTTGGAGATGTTTAAATAAACTGTCCACTGGTTTGGCTAGAACTAAAGACCACATGGGGAAATGGGGTTTTCTCCTTGAGGACAAGGATATTTGCTGTGAATGTGGCAGTATTCAAACAACTATCCATCCTTTGCAGTGCCCTTTGGGACCGACATGCACACAGAATGACTTTCTGGTTGGAAATACCCCTGCCATCAACATGGCCTGACATTGGGCTAGAACTATACAAATCTTATGTTTTTATAAAAGTTTTTAATCTTTTTAAATTTAAATTAATAATTATCCCCTTTCCAGTTCCTGCATTTCTGACATGAGACCAAATGAGCTGCCCATCAGGAGACTGTAATCTCTCCTGGGCTTAGGGGAAGCCAGCTGCATGCATGGAAAGGCTGCAGCTTCTGGATGAACTTCTCCAACCTTTTCCTCACTTAACCTTCTCCCTCCCTTCCTCAGAAGCTCACATTTCTTCAATGTAGAAAACAAAAAAAAGCTGGGAGAGACAGACTTGTTGATCTTTACACACACAGACACACACCTGCTGAAACAACCCTCCAGCTCTGTCCTCCAATCTCAATCCCTTTTAACAACTCAATTTGCAAAATTTACTGCATGCCTAGAAAAAGGGCAACGAAATATATGAATTACTTACCTTGATGAATGATTGCCAGACTGAAGAACAGAGGAAAGAAAGGAAACAAGCAAAGAAAATCTTTCTGCAGGTTGTTTTGCCTTGAAGAGTTGAAGAAAAAGTTCAACTCAAAAGAAAAAGCTACAACACAAATGTCCATCAAATGGCCATGGCAAACGCTGGGTCCTAAAGGGAATCAGAGAGGCAGCAAAAAGCTTTCCAAAGGTTTGCAATTATGGCCATCAGAGCATCCTAAAGGTATGTGATCACCATTTGGGCACTTCCCATCTGGTACACATTTATGACCATTGCACTGTCCTGCAATTACATAAGAGCTCTTCATGTGCTTTACAACCGGCTTACAACAAGCAGAATTATGGAGAAAACAGAAATAAAACTGTATGTAAAATGGAATGGAATGGAATGGAATGGAATGGAATGGAATGGAATGGAATGGAATGGAATGGAATAGAATAGAATAGAAGCTGGAAGGGACCCTGGGGGTCTTCTAGTCCATCCCCCTGCTCAAGCAAGAGAACCTACACCATCTCAGAAAGGTGATTGTCTAGTCATTTCTTAAAACCGTGCCCTTCCTGGCTGGTTTATGCAGCCCGGGAGGGGACACGAGGCTGGTTCCAGGCGGTTATATCTGCCTCTTTGAGTGAGGGTAGTTTCCCCGCCGCCTTGAAAGAGGCGGTGGTGAGACCTCTCCTCAAGAAGCCTGCCTTGGACCCAGCTGTGTTAAATAACTTTCGTCCAGTCTCCAACCTTCACTTTCTTGCAAAGGTTGTTGAGAGTGTGGTGGCGCATCAGCTCCCTCTGGTTCTGGATGAAGCGGATTATCTAGACCCGTACCAATCGGGCTTCAGGCCCGGGTACAGCACGGAGACGGCATTGGTCGCTCTGGTGAATGATCTCTGGAGGGCTCGGGACAGGGGATATTCCTCTGTCCTAGTCCTATTAGACCTCTCAGCGGCTTTCGATACCATCGACCATGGTATCCTGCTGCGGCGTCTCGGGATTGGGAGTGGGAGGCACGGTCCTTCAGTGGTTCTCCTCCTATCTCCTGGGACGCTCGCAGTCGGTGTTGGCAGGGGGGCAGAGGTCGATCGCGAGGCCTCTCGTTTGTGGAGTCCCTCAGGGGTCGGTCCTCTCGCCTCTCCTGTTCAACATCTACATGAAACCGCTGGGTGAGATCATTCGTGGTTTTGGTGTTGGGTATCATCAGTATGCTGATGATACCCAGCTTTTCATTTCGACCCCAAACAACCCCAGTGATGCCCTTGACGTGATGTCCCGGTGCCTGGAGGCGGTTCGGGTCTGGATGGGGAGGAACAGGCTTCGACTCAACCCTGACAAGACTGAGTGGCTGTGCGTACCGGCATCTCGGGATATTCAGGATATCCCATCCCTCTCTATAGGGGGTGAGTTATTACCCCCCCCCCCGTAGATAGGGCTCGCAACTTGGGAGTCCTCCTAGATTCACAGCTTTCCTTAGAAGACCATATAGTAGCTGTGACTAGGGGGGGCCTTCGCCCAGGTCCGCATGGTGCGCCAGTTGCGGCCCTATCTAGACCGGGATGCCTTATGTACGGTCACTCACGCGCTCGTGACCTCTCGTCTGGACTACTGCAACGCTCTCTACATGGGGCTACCCTTGAAGACCACTCGGAGGCTCCAACTGGTACAGAATGCAGCTGCGAGAGTTGTGTTGGGAGTTTCCCGACACTCCCATGTTACACCTCTGCTCTGCGAGCTGCATTGGCTTCCAGTTGTCTTCCGGGTGAGATTCAAGGTGTTAGTAATGACCTACAAAGCCCTACATGGCATGGGTCCGGAATACCTTGGGGAGCACCTGCGGCCGGCGTCAACTTCCCTCCGCCCAGTACGCTGAGGGCCTCCTCAGGTCAAAGAATGTCGACTGGTGGCCCCCAGGGGGAGGGCGTTCTCTGTGGGCGCGCCGGATTTATGGAAGCATCTTCCGGCTGAGCTCCGGATGGCGCCTGACCTCCGCTCCTTCCGGCGCGATCTCAAAACCTACCTTTTTGAACAAGCTGGCCTGGCCTGATGGGATGGGGTTGGGTTTTATAAATCTGTTTTAACTTTTTAATGTGTACTAATTTATTCATGGGCATTGTTGTTTAATCGCTTTTAATTTTTGTATCTTGTTTTTTAATATGTATTGCCCTGTTCACCGCCCTGAGTCCTTCGGGAGAAGGGCGGTATACAAATTAAATAAATAAATAAATAAATAAATAAATAAATAAATAAATAAATAAATAATAAAAACCTCCAGTAATGGAGGGCCCATGATTTCTAGGGGTAAGCTGTTCCACTGGTTGATTGTCCTCACTGTCAGGAAGTTTCTCCTTAATTCCAGGTTGCTTCTCTCCTTGATCGCTTTCCAACCATTGTTTCTCATCCTTCCCTCTGGTGCTCTGGTGAACAACCTGACCCCTTCTGCCTTGTGGCAGCCTGTCAGATACTGGAATACTGCTATCATGTCTCCCCTATTTCTTTTTTTCTTTAGACTATCTATCCAAAGCCAAGTCCCACAGCCGTTCTTCGTATGTTTTAGCCTCCAGGCCTTTGATTATCTTAGTTGCTCTTCTCTGATTTTTTTTCCAAACTCTCAACATCTTTTTTGTGATATGGTGACCAAAATTGGCTGCAGTATTCCAGGTGTGGTCTTACTAGGGCTTTGTAAAGTGGTACCAGTACTTCGCGTGATCTTGATTCTATGCTTCTGTTTATACTACCCAGGACTGTATTGGCTTTTTTGGTTGTTGCTGCACACTGCTGGCTCGGGGTCCTATGATTTCCACTTAGTGACTGCGCAGCTTAGTGAGTGAGCTCCTGGTCCCAATTGTGGTTGCTAAGCAAGGACTACTTGTACCTACTAAAATAAAAATAATTCAAGCAGTAGTTCTTACGACACTCCATGAAATAGCAGTAGCATTTAGATTTATATACTGATCCACAATGCTTTACAGCTCACTCTCTCTAATCATTTACAATGTCAGCATATCGCCCCCAACAATGAAAATTGGACTTTGAAGAAGCAGGATAGGAAGAGTATTGATGCTTTGATATTGGAGAAGACACCTGTGAATACCATGGAAAGTTATGGAAACGAATCATCAATCAAAATCCAGAATTCACACTCAAAGCACTGATTAGCAGAATAAATTATCATATTTCAGACACATGTAAAGTCCCAACTCTCTGGAGTAACGTATAAAGATGGGAAAGATAGAAGGAAAAAGAAGATGATGACCAGCAGCAGCAAGGACCAAGTTGGAGATGGAAGCTCCTAGAGACGTCACTGACACTAATGTAATGCCACAAAATCATAATCAGCAGCATGTATTATGCTAAGCACAGTGCAGACACCGAATAAAAGAGCAATTGAAATGGTAGCGTATTACAACTAATTACAGCATTGGGCTCCTTGGTGCTGTCTGAGCTTGATTTTTTTCTTGCAGACATTTCAGTACCCATCATTATAATGTTGTAATATAAAATAAGGGACCTCTGAGCTAAAAGGATATATTACAGGATCTAGTGTGAACAGCAACCACGTAGGCAGATCTCACCATCTTATCCACCTGCAATTCTTATCTCATCTCTGCACAGTTCTCTGACGTGCTTTCTCAAGCTACTGCTGAGATGTCCTCGTCCAATCCTGTCATCTGGCTTGTTTATTTTGCAGGGACCAAAGTAAATGTACAGTGATGGGAAGTAGTCCAGCAATATATTTTAAGAATAAAATCATTCAAGAAAAGACACCCCATATGATTTTAGGATTGAAAGGGGTAGTCCTTAAGTAATCCTTTTGCTCTTGTTCAAGCTGCATCCAAGTAGTTTGTGCACAAACATGTTACTTGGAATATTTCTGGTAAAAGGGTTGGGAAGACTCTGCTAGTTCTATTGAGCAGTTTAGCTTTGCTTGAGCAATTGTTTCTGCTGTGCCTGTCGCGCTTGGGATATCTGTGGCCCAGCAGCGCTCTGTATCTTTAAGAAAACTCTGAGCGGGGAGCAGGATGTGATCAAAGAAGCCACTTTTCCTGTTGAGGAAATGTGAGATAAATCACATGTCTTCCGGTTTTATCCAGAAATGTAGCTACCGAAGTTTTATTTCTCGGTGAAAAAAGCTTAAGAGTGTTAAGGGACAGAATCGCTAAAAGAAATTTTAAAGAGGAAAATATAAAGGGTTGGGGGTTTTTTTTCCTGGCAGCCAAAATGAGGTAAGCTTTGTGCATTTTGTTGGCAGGCATCTTTCTTTTCATTCATAAACCGTGAACCTTGGAGCTTTCCTGTGTAACTTTGGGATATTATTTGTTTAGAAGAAATACCTATTCCATTAATAGCAGTCATTTAATCTTTTTCACTTTGCAAAGTCCAGAAAACACAGCTACAGAACACTGAAGAAACAAAGGGGTTTTTAATGTCACATTTGCTTGCTCCAGCCAAAGAGGAAAGCCATTACTAAGTATAAAAATAATTCTTATCCTTTTAATGTGTTGGTAATTAACTACACAAACTAGAAAGAGTCAGTCATTAAGTAGCAACGTGTCATACTTGTGTTCCCAATAAAATAATTTGCTATGACAGTACTTGGCATAGACTAGCATAGAAGTAAATCATTCTTTGTCCTTGGCTATGTATCTTGTTTTCATAAGGTTAGAGAAGGAGGTCTTCTGTCTTGTAATAGATACTGTGTGGTGAATTGTGTTTGAAAAAGATAAATGGATAACTGAGTGGCACAGCTAGTCTATTTTTCCTTTCATGGTATAGGATTCTGTACAACAGAAAGTCCTGTATAGTATCCTTTTAACAGGGAATTTTGGACCCATTTCCAGAATCAAGCTAATAAAAATGATGACTTTTGTCCAGATCTAAAAATTAAAATAACTTCATGTATTCCACATTAAGAAAGCTGATATATCCTTGGTAGTATCTATAGTAGAAGAAAAACAATGCCAATCAGTCCTACGTAGATCTCATCACTTTTCCTTGTGACCCACTCTGATTCTCAAGTTAGATTTTAATTTAAAGAAAGTGCAAGCTTGAAAGGATTTGTTTCTCCCCTTCCTTGTTCCTTTCTCTTTATCTGGCTAGATGCTATTTGCCGGAAGGCTCTGCAGCTGAGCACTTTGTGTGACATGTTCCTGCTTGTTTCAAAATGACAGCTTCTTTTCTGGGCAAACCCAGTTTTGCACAATGAAGCAGTATGCGTAGTGAGATAATCTTTAATCCTGTCCTTGTGGCTTCTTTATCTCCAGCTGTTTTTTCTGTATATAATTCTAGGCAAGCCTTAAGCACCTAGAAGAAAAACAAACAAAGTAGAAGTTATAGGAGTAGAGACTTTGAGCTGAGTGTTCCAAATTATCTCTCCTCTAGAGGTTTCACTGTGGAAAAGCAACTGACAACATTATATATAGCTGTTTAGTAAAATATAAGCTAGCTCAATGAACATTTTCAAACTATTCTTTACTAACATTGGAATACCATTCTGGAAGAAGGAAAGAAATGCTAATCCCAGTAGAGCATGAGTTATTTTTCTTCTGAATTGGTCTGGTTTAGGCGTTCCATGTGCCTTTGGCATCTAGTCACGCCGGCCACAGGACCACAGAGACGTCCTTGGACAAGCGCTGGCTCTTCGGCTTTGAAATGGAGATGAGCACCAGCCCCTAGAGTCGGAAACGACTAGCACGCATATGCGGGGGAACCTTTACCTTTACCTTTTAGGCATGATTAGCACTTGGGTAGGAGATCTCAGCCTCTTTATCCATGACTATCTATGAAATCTGCTTCTAACAAGGCATTTAACAGCAACACCAGCAGACTAGAAGGAAAAGCTTAGATCTTAACAATTAATGGTAAGATTTTTTTAAGGACAGATTTCAATTGTGGTTTTTTTCCCCCATGACTTTGTCTCTGGTTCCATACTTCTTTGTGCCCAAGGAATATATAACCAAAGTTTGTAATTTTGTAAAAAAAAAAATCAGCATTTGGGGGATATAATTTAACAATATATTAACACTTTAAACCTTTACTTTCTTCCAATAATTTGGTCCACTTGAGCTTTACGGTTTAACCAAAAAGCAACTGCCAGTGAACATAATCGGATACATACACAACAAGCGCCTTCAAGTTTTATTACATCTCCAAAATAAGGATCATAGTCAGATTTTAAAAAATCAGTTGAGTCCAATAATAGGCCATAAGAACATTCAATATTCATTAAAAGCATTGATTTGTCAATATAGCCTACTCCAGTTCTTCATTCCAAATTTATTTTTGTAAAGTTTGATAGTGTGAGATTCCTCACTTATCCTCTTTAAAAATATATATTTAAACTAGATGGATATTTATTAGCTGCTGAAGCATCCAGATCAAACAAAAATTGTAATAATTTGTATGAATATATTTAGTATCAGTTATATAGTCATCCATCTCACAAATGTGAAGTTGAGTGACAGTTGAAACAAATAATAGCTAAAAACAACATGATTACAAATAAAAATAAAACTTCAGGAGAAAAACCGATATCCTACATACAAAATACCCATCTCACAGCCCCCCCCCGTTTATATATTTAGTATCGTATGTAGCACACCATAGACCAGGTAGTATATGTTTGTTACTATATATATATATAGATAGATAGATAGATAGATAGATAGATAGATAGATAGATAGATAGATAGATAGATATAGATATAGATATAGATATAGATATAGATATAGATATAGATATATAGATATATATATATAGATATATAGATATATATATATTCTTGGCAAGAGTTTTGGACAATGTTGGTCATACCTTTTTTCCTAGAGCTGGAAGAAAGTATCCTAGATGATTTCATGCGAAAGGCAGGACTAGAATCACAATTTCCATTTCCTGGTTTCTCCTGCTTTGTAGTCTAAAGACTTCACCATACCAAACTGGCTTTAGGTAAATCGTATTTCTTTTGGAAAATTTCAATATAATTAAGTATAACCATCCCCATTTACTCTGCATCACCACCCCAAATATTTTCCTGCCATATTAAATAGGCTTGTTCTAGATCACAATCTCACATTTAATTTCTAGCCCAATACTGTCTAAATACTGTATGTCTAATTACCTTAAAGGTTATCAGTAGCTCTAAATTCACTGTATAGTTGGAACCAAGCCTTTGCTAGGATTTCAAAAAGTGCCAGATACTAACTTTCCAATAAGGCACAAAAGAGTAACTTTGTTTTTAATTCTAATAATATTATTGTTAACATTGTCTTGCCATTACTTGGTACTGATCTGAATAAGTATGTCATATGATGCAGATTAAAGTCTGGAAAATTGAAAGTACCGCCATCATATAAAAGCTGTAGCTTTAAAGGAGATCTCTTTGGTGTTTGCCCATTTCATATAAAACTAACCATTAATTCACCTCATTGATTTAGGTCGGTCTTAACATTTTAGTCTGATTGATCATGACAGGATGTTCTCCTTTGTCTCTGCATTGTATGGATAAAGGTATTTAGAATCACTAGTCCTGAATTTAGAATAGATTGAAAATTTAAATATTAAATTATTGGTTAACTTATGAAAACCTGGGGAGCATAGACATAAAGATCTCTCCTGATCATACAAATCATTTGGAACCAGTTTGTATTCCACATACTATATCCCAGAATCATCTAGAATTGGCAGGATAAATATTGTTCCTATGGGAGAAAAAATATCAAACATGCCTTAGACGTAGACTGAGGACCACATGCAATTATTATTTATTGTGAAATAATCAGTCACAACTGGATTTTTTTTTAAAAAAAATTAACATTATAGGTGTATTATTTCTATTGTAGAATATAACATGAGGAAATGAGATTTTGGAGAACCATTATCCCCCAAAAATGCTTCCTTTACTTACAAACCAATGTCACAGTCAAAAGCCATTCATATCTATATATTTATTAAATTTATATTAAAGTTATACCATTTTGGAATAAAAACCGAAGCCAAGCCTCTGACCTTATTTTTTCACCATTGGCTATCTTTTGTAAGATGTCCTTCCATACATATATATACACACATACACACACATATATAAAAAATATCTGGTCTTGAGGAGGAGGAGGGAAAGGGACAATGGTTGTTTAGCCCTAGAAAAGTAGAAAATGTGATAGAGACTCAAGAGACAGAATAGTCCTCCCTTGACCATCTTGTCCTTAAAAAAAGGCAATGAAAGTTTTGGACAAGCTTCCCAGATTTAGTTAATATGCACTCCAACAGTGAAGCAGAATTCCTGGGATCCCTGCCTTGTCTGTTCCTTGACCTTGCTTTCCTTGAAGGACTGGCATTTGTATAAACTCAGTTGCCAGCAAGACTATATTACCTGAGGTAACAGCATCAGAAGTTAAGAGGTCAAATGAACATGAGCCAAGACAGTGTAGGAGCAATCAGCCTGTGAAAAGGACGCACTGGGGGACAATTTGGTCTGAGTGTAAAGTGCATGAAGTCTGTGCAACGACTCCCTCCCTCCAAGGAAAGAGATGAGAGCATTTCACTTACGTGCAGAAAGCAAAGACTAAAAATAAAAGCATGCAGTGGTCTAGCCAGTGTTTAAACCAGGTGACTGTGATTTTAGTTACCTGGTTTCAGGCCTTGTACTTTAAACAATAGACCAAAGTGCTGCATGCTTTTATTTGCATGCTACACAAAAGCCTGCCAGGTGACTTTGGGCTACTGACTCACCCTCGGCTCACCTCACCTCACAGGGTTGTTGTTGTTGGGAAAATAGGAGGAGGAAGGAGTATTAGGCTTAAGTTTCTTATAAAGTGATAAAGGGATAAAAAATCTAATCAATAAATAAAGTAGTAAATTAGAGACTTAGGATGAAATTATTAAAGATTTTAATTGCATGTGGAGTTTACACTTCACTGGAACACAGTTTTTCTTTTGTAAAGGGAAGTCATAAATATTGCCTTGTAAATAAGCATTTCTGAATCGTAACCTTGAATTTCTGTTAACTTTTTTTTTAGTCCATTATACATGTAAAGTCCTCGAAGTAAAATTCTTTATTTGCTTCTTTATAATTGTTTTTGGTAAAGTTAACTTCATGGACTTAAACTAAACAAGGTGTTTGTGGTCTCCTGAAAAAGATATGTCTAGTTTTAACAAAATTAATATGACTATGTAGATTGAAACATTTAGTAAGGCTTATTTTGGAGAAGCTCATAGCCGAGGTGGCAACCTTGTTCTGTCCAGTTGTTTAGGGCAGCATGTCCTGTAATCCCTATGCAGTGGCTGGGGATGATCAGATTTGTAGTCTGTAACATCTTGGTGTGTCAAAGTTGTTGATTGATGTAGCAGTAGACAAGTAAAAAAGTGGTGTAAAAAGAAGTCAAAATGGTGAATATGATTATGCAGATGAGCCTCACCTCTTTTCCACTTTTTAAACACGCTTGATATCTATGTGGTATACTTTTAAAAGAGATAAAACTCCTTTTGTGCCTTCAGGCCTGCCTACTTGATTTTTTTTTCTTCTCCATGGCAGTAAGCTAACAAAACTATCTCTCTGAAAGTTGGAGATTAGCCATGCACAAATCTTGCATTTCGATCCTAATCTGACATGGTTCCCATTTTTGTTTGCCTTTAGAATAGCAAAATGCTCTTGGGGTAAATGTATTACTTTCTGAAGCCTTTAACCTGGACAACTTGCATTCTCGATGTTTTTCAGTGGGACATTTATAGCAATTGGCATTTCAATTTTCGTCGTGTTTGTAGTAGCCATCATTCTCTGCTTCACCTGCTCATGTTGCTGCCTGTATAAAGCCTGCCGAAGGAGACCGCAGCGTAAGTATTCTCCCTGGCTGAATTGTTGCTCTGTTTGAGGAAAACTGTGAGTGCTGTTGTTGAGCACACTGAGGGGGGAAAGCAGTCACAGCAGAATGGCTCCCAGAAATGCTGCCTTTAAAATAGATGAAAAGTCACTTATTTAAAATGTAACTAGCATTAGATCAGAGGCTGAACCAGGAATGGACGCTTACCTCAATCATCATAGATGCTGTTTTCTTTGGTTCTCTGCACGTGGGACAAATTTAAGGGAATTCAGTCCTACCGTGACTTTACTTAACCTAGGACTATAATTCTCAGAAATCTCCAGGAGCTGGGAGATTCCAGTGGCCATACTTATAGGGAATTATGGGCATTGTAGTCTTGAATAAGTATGGAAAGGTTGGCTTACAGCTTCTAAGTATCTGGGCAAATCAGCAAGTGTGGGACATAAAATACCAGAAGATCAGACATCTTCTCTTGGTGCGCCTTTTCGCAGAAGTAACGTTTCTGGTGGGAGGAATGATAAAGTTTCTTTTTCTACTTCTTGCCTATGGAGAAAGCTCAAAACCTAATAATAATAAGTTGGAAGGGACCTTGAAGGTCATCTAGTCCAACCCCCTGCTCAGGCAGGAAACCCTATACCATTTCAGATAAATGGCTGTCCAGTCTCTTCTTAAAAACTTTCAGTGCTGGAGCATTCACCACTTTACCTATTTGTAAAATAGTGGCCAAGTTATAAAACCAGCACAAGAAGGGAAATATTGAGTTTCCTCCGTGCCCTGAGTCAGCCTTACCAGGTAAACCAGACAGGAAACATATAAGCTAATTCTACTTTATTGTAAAGAAACATTAACAGAATCTGCAAATCTGAAAGTACAGCTCTGCTGTCGTCTTTACAGCCTGAGAAAGTAGGGAAGGTCTCTTCTGAGCTTCTTGCTCTGCTCACTATCCAGCTGCAGACTGTGCTGCCTCTTACCTGATCATTCCCTAGGCATCATCGCTTCACCCCAATCTCCTAAGGCCTTTCCCACATACCATTACACTGTGACTGATCAATTGGTTATGTGCCATCAAGTCATATTCTACTCCTAGTAACCACATAAATGCCCTGACACCTAACGATCACATTCCTGTACTATTTCCTTCCTAAACACCATTCTTGTGTTTTACAGCTGTTGTCACCACATCCACAACTGTGGTGCAGATGCCTTACCCTCAACAGCCTGGGGTTCCAGTCGCTTATGCTGGAGGAGCATACCAAGGATACAATCCACTGCCGGTACAGCCCCAGCCTGGAATGCCAGCAGCACCCTACCCAATCCAGCATCCTCCGCCCTATCCTACACAGCCTATAAGGCCACCACCATACCAGGAAACTGTGGCAGGTAAGGAAAGAAGAGGGGAGAGAGGTACTAAAACTGCTAGAAAGAAAAAGGAAACAGATGTGTGGCGCAGAATTCAGCAGACACTCTAGCCTCTCTGCCTGGAAGATCTTTGGTTTATGAGGATGGGGCTTTATGGCAGATTGCTTTGATCCATGCTGCAGGATTGGTTTGGTGCACTCCATTGTCTTTCTACAATGTTTGCTGAGATCCCAATCTAGAAGGACTTTAACCAGGATGACTTCTCTTAGTCTTTTCCTGCAAAGTAAGCTTTGCTTCATGAAAGATCTTCAAGGAGGTACTTTGCTTGTATTGCATCAAAGCGAAGCCCCCTTCAAGGATTTGAAGAGACCCAACAATATCATTTCCTGCGCAATGTTCATCAGGAAACCAGAGAGAGACCACTTTACCTATAAATCTCCATAGGGTAATACAGATGTTGTGGAGAAG
Organism: Vipera berus; assembly: GCF_964194415.1. Taxonomy (NCBI): domain Eukaryota; kingdom Metazoa; phylum Chordata; class Lepidosauria; order Squamata; family Viperidae; genus Vipera; species Vipera berus. Next base: position 225,119,552 of record NC_138203.1, read on the forward strand.
AAAGAAGCTAACAACCTAACATTTCAGATGCAAAGTTGTCTTCAACTTTTGACCACAACAGGGGCCATAATTTCCATTGCTAAGCAGGCTGTTGTTAAGTGAGTCACATCCAATTTTATGATTTTTGCCACAGTTGTTAAGTGAAACACTATAGTTGTTAAGTGAATGTTTCCCCCCATTGTTGGAAACTGGCTGGGAAGGTGATCATATGACCCCAGGATGCTGCAACCCTAGTTACCAAATGTCAGAATTTTGATTGGGTGAACATGGGTATTCTGTGAGAGTCATAAATTCAAGGGTGAGTTGTAAGTCACTTTTTTCAGTGCTGTTATAACTTCAAACAGTTGCTAAACAAATGGTTGTAATTTGAAGACTATCTCTATAGAAGGAGTGTTGTTGTACAGCAGGCAATTAACTCAATAGAGAAGGAGAGCTAGGGAGACATTTTGGCTCAACAAGGAAGGCTTCCGTACAGACATCTTACAGAGCGCTCCAAGCAACATGTTTGCATTGTTTTCTCTGGCGGAAGAACAAAAGTTCCCCACGGACATTAATTCACTTTAATACGCTTCATTCTGTTGTGATTCAGGGTCAGCGTGTGGGTTCGGCAGTTGGGTCGGACGACTCAGAGGAGGAGGAGGGGGGTGTTGAAGAGCTTGCTGAGGGGATTGGACAGCTTGATGAGAGCCCCCAGCAAGGCCCCTCTCATCTGGTCACGATGCAGACCCAGCTGTGTGAGCCTGACAGCGTGGATGAAGATGACCCACAGCTGGCCCTGTTCAAGGACGCCCGACGCAGGAGGCAGTCAGTCAGGAGTAAACAGAGGAAGGCAATGGGGCACCTCGGAAGGAGGCACAGAGAGGCCACGCCCTGAACTGTATTTAAGGGGAATGTGTGGGAGGGCTGGTTTGCTGAAGGCAACCGCTTGGATTGTTCCTGCTTCTTAGCTCGTGTTTTATGGTTGGTGTCTTGTCTTGCTCTGTTTTATGTGAATAAATTTGGCAGGCTTTATTCCAGCCTCTTGCCGTTTCTAAAGGGGTTGTCCCTGCTTTTGCTGCGGGGCCGGTAGCAGGCTGGTACAGAACACATTCTGCGATATAATTTTCAGAACTTACAGATCAAGTTACGAGACTTTCCTTGATTTCGCAAAGGTGCTTTTTTCAGGAGGCGACTGGACTTTCTTGTTTTTTCCTTGAAGATGTTTCACTTCTCATCCAAGAAGCTTCTTGGATCAGAAGCGAAACATCTTCACAGAAAAAAAAAAACAGTGCAGTCGCCTCCTGAAAAAAGCACCTTTGGGACAACCATGACCTGGATGACTGAGAATCTCCATAGACACTTTCTTGACTGCATATGGACACTAGCTCTTGTGATGAAAATCTAAAAAATATGCAGAAATAAATATAAAAAGATAAACTGTGGACAGCCACTAACCTGCTGTGCTTTTCTGTTTGTTTCTTTTACAGCTGGTGCCTCAGCTCCTTCAGCTCAACCCCCTTATAATCCAGCATATATGGATCCTCCAAAGGCTTCCTACTAAATGGACTTTTGCTGTGTGTCTGTGTGGAAGCCTCTTCAAATTGCCTTTTTCACAAGGGGTTATTTCTGAAGATGTTATTCCGACATATCTGTTTGGAGGGGTGGGGTCACTGTTTAGACAATTTTATTTACAGTGCATTGAGACGTGCAAGAAATTCAAGCAATTAAAATATGATTTTTTTGTAAAAAATAAAGTAGGGGTGAATCTAAGAAAGAACTTAAAAAGTAAACATCAAGAATATAATTGGATTAAATAGGAACAATCATTTGTGGAATTATTTTGCCATTATTTCATCAAAATCAATTTAGAATGGGCTAATTTCTGCTCCAGGGAAGAGTAACATCTGCTGTGAAACAATGTTTTATAAGTAATAGGGAAATAGCTCTTTAGCAAGAAATGGGGCATGTTGTTCAATAATTCTCTTGTTTTTGTCCATTATGCAGCACTTGCACAGCCATTCAGTATCACAGTGCAAATATCTGAATTTCATTGGAAGTTTGTCACTATGCCAAAAAAATCTTTTGTATTCTCTGTTGCATGGAGATTGTTGAATAGGATCATTTATCGGCTTTCTGTGTTCTGCAACAAAACATTACAGCATGTTGTGCTCTTATGAAAGAAGACCCAGACTCGGACCAAACAAAGATAAATAATGTGACCTTTTCTACTTTTATATGTAGTTCCCAGAATCCCTTGCCCTTAGCACCCAGAAGCTGCTGGGAATTTAAATCCAGCTGGAGGGATGTTAAATTACATAGCCCTGGTCTAGGCTATTTAAATGGGACATTTCATTCCTCCCCACATTAACCATTTTTCTTATCTAACTGACAATCGGTTTCCTATAGGCATATACATATAGTTTTGATTAAGGCTGTATTTGTTTTAATTAGAGTCTCACCAGCCTGAGCTTACTATTAGAAGGAGGAAATATCACAGTAATATTTCATTTTAAATGGATGTTTTGCTGCCATTTCAGAACAATCCATTTCTCAGTTGAAAGTAATTTTTCAACTACTTAAGGAGAGAGAAAGAGATGCATTTCTGTCTTGAAACAAACATTATCCCAGGTTTTATCCCAGCATGACTCAGTCTATGTTTTTACTTCCACATATGGTCTCACAAAGAATACCTCTCTCTATCCCTGTGCTGTATTATGGAATCATAGTATTATTTTGCTGAAGGCCGTTTGCCTGCTTGCCTCGAGCTGCTTCTGTTTCCTTATTTAGGCTATATATGCTGAGGTTAGTTTCTAATGATTGTAATGTGTGAAATCACAGTTAACATTGGCAGATTTCAGTAATTCGCAACTATAACATAATTTCTCAAAAGTATTTGCTTATGTAAAATTTATAATAAAAGGTGTTTCTTTAAAGGCACTTTCTACTGCTAGAAGTGGGTCCTGTTACAATTCACAGTACTTGTATGAAGGATTGTAACAAGTGGCACATGTAGTGTCTCAATTAAAATGCTGCATTTTTTGTTGAAGAAGAGAAGATGTTAGTTTATCCTTTTTTATTGTGAACTTTTAAAGTGCCTTTTCAAATTTTTGTAACTTGCGTCACCATAGCAATTGTACAATATTAATGTGCTGTGATATTTTTGTTCCAAATCTTGATTTTGTTTTTAATAAAATTTCCCTTTACATGTTGTTGCTTCTGGTAAAGAAAATACATTCAGAAAAAAGGCGAGCGTATCTGTGGATATTTCTAATAAATCAGACCATTTAAAATACACATTGCTTTTAAATGACTTGAATTTGGCTTAGATTAAAAGTGTTTGCATCCTTGAACTAAATGTTAGTGGTCCTAACTCAAAATTGCATGGAGCTGTTTTCACATACACTTGATGTTATATTTGTTTTAATTAAACATCCCCACACATTTCAATGGGACTAAGATTTCTTTTTCCTGGTGATGGCTCTTTTTTCATGTGACCTCTAATTGTGAGCAGTCTTAGGAAGATACAACAAAGCCCAACTTCCAGCTTCTTTTGTGCCTCTAAAATAGTTTTTTTATTGAGTATTCTATTGTGTTACAGTATGTTGGAATGTGACTCAGGATAAGAGCAGATACAGATATACAGAGAGAAAGAGAGTAGTTAAACAAATGAGGGATTAATAAAGAAAAATATTTGTAGCTCAGGGTTGACATGAAGGATCCTTGGTGCTCTCTGAGCTTGCTTGTTTTCTTGCAGATGTTAGCACTAATGATGTTACCTAGTTTGGGTAATGAAACATCTGTAAGAAAACAAGCAAACTCAGAGAGCACCAATAAACCCTCAAACAAGGAGTTTTATTCTGGCACTGATTTCTGTACTAATGAAGTAGTATGAAGTTCTAATATATAGAAGTAGAGTATTGTTTCCAGAATATAGGGCTTTCACACACACCCCCAAGCGGCATTATTACAAAGTCAGCTTAATTGCCCCCAACAATCTGGGTCCTCATTTTACCTACCTCGGAAGGATGGAAGGCTGAGTCAACCTTGAGCCTGGTGGGATGCGAACCTGCAATAATTGCAGGCAGCTGGTGTTACTTAAGGAGGCATTAGCCCACTGCTCCACCAAGGCCCACTGCTCCACCAACTTCCCTCCCTCTAGTCTCTTTCCTTTACTATGGTGGCCTCTCCTGCTTCTTATCTTGGGTATTGACACTGGAATGACTTGAGTATTCTCCTGGCTGTTTACCTCCCAAAGTCATTAATTCAGAGTGTCCCACCATCCTGCATCTGAACCTCCATACCTAAAGCAGTCTATTCTCCTGGCCTTTCCTTTGGAGGGCAATAAAACATTGATTTAGTTATAGGTGAAACAGCTGTGTGAACATTCCTGTACTCCTGAGGAAGTGAGAGTTTGAGGGCTGAAGAGAAACACAATAAATTTTGAATGAGGTGGGATGAGTGTGGAAACAATGAGACAGTATTAATAAATGTGGATGGTATCAAAACATGGCCCCTGAAAAAGGAGGTGGTTTGATCAAACGGGGAAAGAAGGCGGAGTGAATTGCAGAACAAATACAGAAAGAAGAAGAAATGGTTTAAGAGGAAGGGGGCAACCTGAGAAAAATCTGGATGGAGTTAATGAGAAATGAAAACAGGGATATGAAAAATTTAGGGAATAAAAATCCAGGTAAAATTAATGGATTGTGCTAATAATGTGTGCAAATATGTTCCAATCACCAAAAGAACTCGAGTTGAAAAAAATTATTAGGGAAGAAAATTTTGAGCAAGTGCTCAACATCATCTTAAACCTAAACTTCAATATTTCACTATTGTTCTTTCTACACATTATATGCCTCAACAAGAAAAGTATGTTCATTTATTACGTTATCCATTTAGTATTACAAAACATTTTGTTTTCCTCACTTTCATTATGAACTTCCAATAAAGATGAAATATAGAGCTTTCAATAGTATGCCTGTTAAAAAAAAGTCAAACTAATTAGAAAAAAGATAACTTCCTTATGATTTAGCATGTAAAACAGGTTCAAATCTGGGGTCTGTTCCTGACCTTATAATGACCCTTAAAGGTAAAGGTTCCCCCGCACATGCGTGCTAGTCGTTTCCGACTCTAGGGGCCGGTGCTCATCTCCGTTTCAAAGCCGAAGAGCCAGCGCTCGTCCGAGGACGTCTCCGTGGTCACGTGGCCGGCATGACTAGATGCCAAAGGCACACGGAACGCTGTTACCTTCCCACCGTAGCGGTCCCTATTTTTCTACTTGCATTTTTACGTGCTTTCGAACTGCTAGGTTGGCAGAAGCTGGGACGAGTAACAGGTGCTCACTCTGTTACGCGGCACTCGGGATTTGACCCGCCAAACTGCCGACCTTCTGATCGACAAGCTCAGCGTCCTAACCCACTGAGCCACCGCGTCCCTATATGACCCTTACAGACCCTTACAGAGCTACAATTTGCATAGTCTGATCCAGTACATGAATCTTGAGTAGGATTGCATAATGTGCAGAACAATAAGCCCTTTCATATATATGGAAAAAACACAAATTATACTTTTCTTTTTTTTAGCTGTATGGGGTGTGTCTTTATTGTTTTTCAGACCAGCCAAGCATCATTGTAACTAAATTACTGAATTACTTGCAAAAACTACCTGCTGATTGTTTGGAGATAAAATGTACTGATTCTGCAGCTACAAAGCCAGGAGCATGTGCAGAGGGCAATAAAAAGGCCAAGACGGTGGCTACCACTTTATAATCAAAGCTCTACCCCTTTCATAGGTGCTTAATTGAGGCACCAATCATGCTGTTTTTGATACCCCTAGATAGCTCTGAATTATGGTCTTTAGAGCAAGAATATATTGGGGAGGCAGGTGGGGTATATGGCTAAGCAGGAAGGGAGGGAGTGGAGACACCCCTTTTTCTTCACTCCATGTCTCTTTTCAGATGCCTTTTTGGGCAGATTCCAAGGAAGATACAATAGCTTCCATCAGCGCTACCTGATCTGCCTGCAAGTTGAAGGAAGACAGATTTTTTTCACTGTTTCTGTTACTATCTCCTGTTCTGCTATTGTTTTTTCCTTCTTGTATTTCACTCCTTTCGTCTTGGAGCAACTTCAAAGTTTTTTTTTTCATTTGTCCTCCTCCTTCCCTCACTCCTCTTCCCTGCAGCTTCCTCTGTCTTCAATCACCTAATCCCCAAATGCTAACATCACCCATCGTTTCTACCACACCTCTACTTTGAGTAGCCTGAGAACAGCCCACCATCTCAGGGCCCTTTTTAGTGTAGAAAGACAAGTCTTCATCAAGCCAGGGATAAACAACATGGCAACTGCTTTAGGAAGAAGGTTACAGTTTATTGCAGAGGAAAGCCAAACAGAAAGATGGTTCCAGCAGAAAAAGGACTGAGCACATGGAGGGAGTGGGTTTTATACCCCCTGGAGTCTTTTGTTTGGAGTTATTTTCTGTTTCAGGCTTTGTATTTCCTGTGTCATGTATTCTGACCTGAGTCTGGGTGTGCCTTTCTGGTATTCTTGATGGCTGTGGGTCAATCCTATTATGTCCAAAGGTATCCTGCTTCCCTGGGACTGGGGTATGTAGATTTTAGGTCTTTGTCTTACTAAGCTTCCAGCTCCAACTTTCCTGATGGTTTACATTTGCATGTCTATAGAACTGGTTTTCTGCTTGGGGGAAGGAGACCTGGGCTATTAAGAAAACTGGGCATGCTTTCCTGATTCTTCAATATCTTTTTAGGAAATATATTTTTCTGCCCTTTTTAATATTTCCTTCTCTGGGGAGCTGACTTCCCTCATTAGGAAGGATAATATTAACTTGATTCCTTCTGCTGCCTTCACCATCTTCAACAAGGGGTTGCTGAGTCCTGCCAACTGTGAAAGCCACCTTATCTTCAAGTCTTAGCTTCCTTAATCTCTGTTTCTTCTTCCCCAATGAAAATTGAACCAAAAAAGAACCTTTCTAATAGTCATTAACATTTCTTGTAAGACTTTAGAAAACTATGATTTTCCCTTGAAAGGTTAGATGAAAGAAAGTATGTGCAGATGAGGCACATCAGAAGAAGGGTCATATGTGGAGATAGGACCCAGGTGTGGTTGAGATGAACATGGGAGTGAGGAAGATGAAGTCTGAGAAGAAACATCTACTCTTAAACAACTTTTTCTTAAACAGCTTTTTTCCTTTCTGCTCACTGAGGGTTTTGCAGACAAGCTAGCTAACAGTTGACATATTAGGGGGCTGTAGGGGATGGAGGATGCAGGGCCAATGAAGCGAGACAGAATCACTGGTTTAACCACTTAGCCAGGATGCTGAGCTTCATTTACAAGAAATGTTAAAACCACATAGCTGGCACAGGAAATTAAAAGCTTTGCAATATTCCCGTGACCTAAGGAGGGTAAAGGTTGTCCGATACTGCTATTTTGCATAGCAAGCGAGAAAGCTTTAGAGGGCTGCAATCCAGGTAACCAATCAATATTATATGTTATGCATGCATTATTGGGGGGAGGGAAAAGGGATGTATTGGGTGGGCAGAGGGGTGTATGAAAATCACCTTTGGTTATAAAACTGCTGTAAAACTGTAAAGGACTGCCTTGGTAGCTTCCAAAGCCAAGGTGACTTTTATTCCTTCGTACCAAAATAAAAGTCTCTTTTTCCATACCTTGGGTTTGGTGTAATCAGTTGGCTTCAACACCAAGCTAAGACCCAGTTTTAGGAACACAACACACTCGCATATTGGAATTGTGGTCCAGGTTGGAGAAGACTCTGCATCCAGAACTTGAGATGTACTTTTCAAAATCCTCCCTCTTTAGAATCTCCTTTCAACAGTAACCTCTGTCTTGCTTTTCAGGAGAAACAGTAGATTACAACCTATTCAGAAAGCATTGAATAGCAAAGAAGGAAGGAGCAGGTCACAAGGGTGGGTGGAAACTTTGCTGGAAATGTGCATTGTCTGATGTGTGCAGATGGAGTTATTTTAAAGCTGAGTTGGAGATGGTAGAAGGAAGAAGAAAGGATTACTGAGCTTGTTTTGCAGTCAACTTTTGTTCCAAAGCTTTTACAATCAGAGATCTTAGAAGGTTTTTTAATACAAAAAACATTACCACGGTTTCTGTTTTGGACTGAATTTTTTTTAACCAACACTAACTTATTTTATTTATGAAATTAAAATGGGGAAAACTGCTGTGGAAAATTAAAGAGAAGGGTCAGAACAGCATCTAGCTACTGTCTGAAGGATTCTTTATTGGGTCTGACAGCAAGAAGAATTAGAAGGGGATCCAATTACCATCCATGATTATTTATAGAGAAAATGTTAATAAATCCCTGTTTTTTCCCCACCCAATTACTTGGAACTGCTAGAGTCCAAGCCTCCATTAGCAAAAAAGAAAAAAAAATCTTTTTAACTATTCCACCATGCTGGGATGGAGATTTAAAAGAATCTGACTTTTGATCTTTGATGCCATTAAGAAACCAATCTGCTTAATGAGAAAAGAGAAGCTGATTGATTTAAAAATGAGCCTCACTGAATTTGCTGTCTTTACTTTGATTAGCAGGATATTACCAAATGTATTTCACAAGCAAAACTATAGCCAAAATATGTTATTCTTTATACAGCTGCATTCACACAGTATACTTAGCTGATTATCAAATTAATCCAACAGGCAGCTGGAACTCCCCTCCTGCTCTGCCCTGCCCAAGCCCAGCCCCAGAGCTGTCCCATGCATCCCACACCCCTGCACCTTGGGGCCCAGAAGCCAGCACCCCCCCCCCACTGCCCCACCATCTGCCTTCCCTTTTCTCACCTCGCAGCAGTGGCACCAGCAGCAGCAGCCCCGTCCAGCAGGAGCCCTGTTTCCCCTCAACCCCCCCCCCCCAGCCTGGGAAGCCCAACCTGGGCAAGGAAAGTGAGCACAGCACCTCTGATGTACAACAATCTGCAGTTACTTAAATACAATCATGACACCTTCTGGAACATCGTCATAACTCTCCAAATCCCAAATTCCGCCCTGAATTTCTTGCAATTCCATTTCCTGTAGAACCATTGGCCCCAATCTCTCATGTCCAGCAACAGAGCTCTCCTTAAATGAGCACTTCTTGTCCATGTAGCCAGACTCGTAGTGCACTGGCAACACAGCCGTCAGTGATTTTATCCCATGAATTCTTCACCCAAGTCAGGACCTCTGGCAGGCTAGGCTTCCAAAGTTTCCACGCTGATTTCTCTCCATTCTATTTTAAATGTAGACATTGATTTCCATGTGCAAGTGGTCCTTGTTTATTGCAATACCAAAAATCTGGAGATAGGAATCATTATTTGATCTATTCTTCTCTCTGCAAGGAAGTTCTTCATGTCTTTAGTGCAGTGAGTGCTGGCTGAATCACAGACTAGCAGATCTCTTTGGCCACCTCGCAAAACAAGTGGCAGCATTAAATCAACCTACTTCCTTATAACTGCTTGTGTGCACCAGGCTTCTTCAGTATCAAGAACATAAATGCCTGAAACACGTTCAAGCTTATCTTTCTTGCCCTTAGTGATGATTAGAGGTGGGGCTTTCTTTCCATCCAGATGAAGTGCCAAAATACTGGTAACACCTGCACTTCCGTAACCAGTGGAGGAAATGTAGATTGATGAGACACCCCTTTGATCAATTGCCATTTGAGATCCTTGGCCCATAAACACTGCAGTTTCATCCATAGCAATCGTGTTGGAGAGTTGGTATTTAGAAAAATCGGTGCCATCAACAAAGGACTTGAATGCAAGTACACATTTAATAAGTTCATTATCTTCCAGTTTGAACAGTGTTGTCGATCTTCTTAGAGACAGTTCATATCGCTGAAGGAAGCCATCCAGCCAGTGTTGAGATGCTTTGAATTCTGGGGATGTTTCTAACTGTGGTGCCATTGCAAGGGCAAGTGCTTGCTTGAATATCAGCCCTGCGCACAACCAAAGCCTTTGCTCTCCTGTCAGCAATCCATTCACAGATGCTGTCTTCCAGTTCAGGAAATAATGGTTGCCGATCTGAGCCACACTTGCACTTCTTAGCATTTCCCTAGTCCACCTGTTGACTGAGGTTCTTGTACTCTGCTTGCCATTTTGGGGCCATTCGGAGAACCAGCTGCTTCTCTTTGCAGAAAGCCATAAGATTCTTGTTCCTTTCTTGAACTCAACAGAATAGCTCTTTGTTTTTGCACTCATCTTGTCTGGGGGTCAAAATATCATTCCCATTAAATCTACCATTAAATCAGGGGTGATGGCTGCAGGGCCCTGAGGTGTGCGGGTACAGGGTGCGTGGTGGAGCTCCAGGGCTGGGCTTGGGTGGGTGGAGCAGGGAGGGGAGTCCTGGATGCTTCTTGGGGATGGGGGCTCCCTGCCCTTCACTGAGGCTGTCACGGTGGGGTGGCGGGTGGGAGGCTCGTCCTGTGTGTGCAGTGGAGCTGGAGGGCAAGGGTGGATGGTGAGGATCAAGCACTCAGGGGTTGTGGCGTGGCACCGCCCCTGCCCTTCCACCTCCCTCTCCTCACGGGGGCAGCACCAGCAGCAGATGGAGGCAGAGACATGGAGGGAGGCATGAGAACCGGCCTGCCAGACATGCTGCGTGGTTGCTTATTTCATTGCGGCCGCAGGCAAGCAAAGACAGACTAATTAATATTTTATAATTTAATATGTCTGTCGTGTGTTGCAATGGATGTACTAAATGAGTCCATCTGGTTGATGATCTTAACTGGGACTTATTTGGGGGGTAGGGCTTATATTACGAGCATCCTGAAAAATCATGTATGAGTTTGTTTTCTGATTGGGTCTTATTTCGGGGAAGCACAGTATTATCTAGTAGATTCATTGAAGCTCTAGAATTTAAAATGAACTCATGCTAAATTCTTTGCTTTCTTAACATGCAGGAAACTACTTCCAACTAAAATGGCAAACAGAATAATGTAGACAATAACAGCATTTTTCACAGTAGCATTTTTCTCAACTAGATTGCTGTAGCTTAGATGCAAAGGAATTTAACAACAGGAGAAGCTTTCACTTTCCACTGATCTTTGAGAATTCTTCTAACTGTAGATTCACCAGTTCTGGCAGAAGCCAAAATACTGCTGGGAGAAATACAGTTCTCCCAACAGAGGTATTCTGTCTTCAGGTGTAGATTACAACATTATGCAGAGTGCTAATAAAATATCCTTACAATAAAAGGCATGTCAAGTCATTCTTTTTAAAAAAAAAACCCCTGGTTTAAGCTGTGAGTATAATAACAAGCCAAACATAGTTCAAAAAAAAATCCAGGAAATTGAAACATATAATTAAATTCTCAAATTTTGTTTAACATAAGCTATGAAGGCTTTGTTCCCATTTTGAACTTTCTGGCGGATTTACAGCTCACTATTCTTACACCCTGCTCCTATTAATCCTTCAGGTCAATTTGGTCTGGAGGAATATCATTTCCAGAGAGAAATTCACAAGCAGCAACTACCTCAGTCAGTGGACAGAGATGCCCTGATAAAATTTTGTCTTATATGTACTTTCACCAAATTCCACCTACTGTGTAACTGAGGAGGCAGAAATCTAGCAATTTCATGATCTGTCCATAATCGCCTGATATAGATACATCTGAGGAATTTCTGACAAGTGCTTGCTGACAGAATCCATATTATTCTCCAGCGCAACTTCTAACAGTTTTAACTCTCAGCAAAGGAGGTTATATATGTGGCAGTAGTTTTCTTGCACGAGTGGATTAAAATATATAATGGGATGAATTAGTCTCTGAAAGTCCAAGGAAAGGGACAAAATTAACAGAAGAAATTGCAGGTTGTGCCATGTCATGTGAAGTATTACTGGGGTCCCCTATTTGTTCAGGCAGAGGGGTGCTTCCAGTTTCAACTGTATCCCCTGCTTTCTACTTTTTCACAACTCCCAAACACTGTTGCTTCAGCCCAACCAGCTGGAAAGCAATGCTGGTGGATGGAGGGGTTCTATTTGCAACAATAGTTCCAGATAGATTTGCTTTGATTAAACATTCCAGAATTGCATGGTTGGAAACTTATTTGATTTCTGTCAAGAGATAAATCTCAGAGAGGCTCCATAAATCTCTTCAGTTGCCTGCCAATATTTTACTACAAAAAAATAAACTCCCGCAATAATTTGGAATGATGTGCTTATTCCATTAGCTAAAATGATCGGACAGGCAATTTCTGTTTTCCCCAGTGTGTGGTCTATTTCCCTGTGGCACCTTGAAGTGCATTCTAAGGTAATCAAAGTTGGCTACAAATTTCCCCGTTAATGCTATTAGCAGCCTTCAGCACATCTTTCAAAATGGGGTAAATTTTGTTATTTAATGAAAATGACTGGAGTTATGAAAGGAAAAAAGAGGAGTTGGGAGGCAGAGGCTGGCTAAAATCTTATGTGGGTGACAAAAAAAATGCTCATCCTGTATTTCCTCTTAAACCAATATGGTATGAACAGTGAGAATTCCTTACGCTGTTCTAAATATAGCAGTTGTAGAATCTATGCTATAATTTAGTCATATTTGTTTAACTCTTAGCCAAACAGAGTTCACATAAACACATATTTTGAACACAGGGGCATGCAAAATAACTATTCAAAAAGAACAGCCATTACATCTGTAAACAGTTTATTTGTATCCACTGACCATAATGGCTAGAATGGAAACAATGACTCATTAATTCACAATTTTGCTTTCCAAAGATTCCATTCAGAACTATTTTACTGAAAGTTATTTAACAGAAATCCAGAAGCTTCTAAAGCTGTAAAGAAAATCTCTGTTCTTTAGTTAAGAATTACTTAATATTTAGTTGAAATAAATCTAAATTAATATGTCCTACAATTTATCATCTGAGTTCCTGATACTTCCCTCATTTATCAGAGTGCTTTAGAATTTGTTTAAACTTGCTCCATTGCTGCAGATGATCTATTAATTCACCTTGTTATTGTATTTCCTGCTATAAATCTTTCTGTCCTTCTTTTGAAGTTTCTCAGTTCTGGTATGAAAAGGCCACTTGGAAGTTTCCTCATGAGTTCTTCATTTTTCTGCATTTAATCCAAACACAGGACATCAGGGAGGGAGCAAATTACCAAAAAGTTTACACAGTCGAGGACACTCACAAGTGATTATAATATTCCTGATTGCAGTTTTCAGCTTGTTTGTTGTTACTACAATTATCTCCCTAACCTGGTCATGGTGCTGTATGTATTGCAAAATGCTGTGGGGGTGGGGGATGGGGTGGGAGGGGAAGTCACCAAGGTGTAAGCATCCTCTATTTTTTCTAAGATGTTGCCTTAAATAGTTGATCTTCCTCACTCAGACCTGTGGGATATTTAAATTCTATCTCAGTTTCCAACTGAGCTTCATCAGCTCAGCCTCATGCTCTGCCAACTATTGTTCTAGAACAGTGATGGCGAACCTTTTAGAGACCAAGTGCCCAAACTGCAACCCAAAACCCACTTATGTATCGTCGGGGGCTGGGTGGGTGTGGCCCATTGGGTGGGGGCAGCTCGTTGGGGTGGCATGGCCCTTGAGGGGGCCTGGCTGCGGTGGTAATGGCAGATTGGGTGGGACTAAAAAGTTCAATCAATCAATTCCAACTTTGTGAGATCTTTTTTTTTCCCAGTGAGAAGTTGAAATTGATTGATTCATTGAACCTTTTTTTTTTGCACATGGCGGTGGAGGCCTAAAGCGAAAAGGTTTTATAAAACCCAGCTGAAGACCTAGGACTGGGTCGATGCATGTCCACAGAGAGGGCTCTGCATGCCACCTGTGGCATGCATGCCATAGGTTTGCCACCACGGTTCTAGAATTTAGAAGGCAGGTAGAAATAAATACTCTGTGCTGCCCAATTAAGTGTTTGTGCACAAACACTGTACAATCTATTGTATTCATGTCTTATTCTATTTCAGGCAGCTCATTTCATTGGCTTTCATATAGCAATATATCCCGGACATGTGGCTCCTTATTACATACAAGCTCTCCTTTCAGAACATTCAGATGCCACCTCCTTACATATTGCTAAATTCTGCCATATTAAAACTAGATGGGGGCTGACATCTGTCAAATAAATCATTTTCCAGACTCCTGCCATTTAGCTTTGGTTAGGAACAATGTCTTAGTTTTAAACAATACCATGGTTTTACTCTCATTTTTTAGCCATTCTCATCTCAGTTTCTGGGCCCATTTAGTTTAGTATGAACAACAGAAAACTACATCCATACATGGTAAATGAAATTGAAATTTTCTGTATGGTGCCATTGAGAGAACATTTCTATTTTGCTTAGGTTTTGTTCTTTTTTTATGTTATCCTTGACCAAATGATTAAATTGAATCTGGCAAAGAGTATTCTCGAAGTTGTACTCAGATGTTCTAAAATCAAAAGAATGAATGCTTCCTCCAATTATTGTCCTCCAGGCCCGCAGCCATGTCTTATTGACAAACAGGATATGAAACAGATGCAAACCACATTAGGAAACTCGATTGTTCAAGATTTCCAATAACAAAGAGGTCAGTAATTTCACCCAGATAAATCTAGTTGCATTTTGACTTCAGACTGTCCCAATCAACACTTCATACCATCAATAGAGGGAGATTGAGTGGGAGGGAGATGAATGACTCTGATCCACTTGACTGTTTGGAGGTTCATGGTGCCAATATAAGATAAGGCTCTAGAAAAAGATGTATTGCAGAAAGGCTAGAGCCCTGTTAAAACTGCACTTGAGTGAAATTGGGTTTCAAATTTCATTGTAAATAAATATGGGGGGGGGGGTGTAAATTCAGGCCATTTCCAAGTGAGAACTCCTTTGGATAGGAGGTCCTTCTAGTATTTCTGTATAAATTGGAAAATGCAAGTATATTTCTCATAATGACTTTATACTGTTTTATATGTGTATGTCCTCCTTTTCTTTATAACTGTCATGGAGACAGCTTCAGCTCCTGCTGTGGCCATACCTTGACCATCTTGGGACAATACAGCCACAGGGAAGTTCAGTCTACCCAACACAATATCCTCCACTCTATTCAGGCACAGAACCATCTGTAGTTGTGAGAGGTATCTCGGAGTCCCAGTGGACAATCACTTCAATATGAGCCAGCAGTATGCTGCAACTGCCAAAAAAGCCAACACAGTGCTAGGCTGCATTAACAGAGGGATAGAATCAAGATCATGTGAAGTACTAATACCACTTTACAATGCCTTGGTCAGGCCACACCTGGAATACTGCATCCAGTTTTGGTCATCACGATGTAAAAAAGATGTTGAGACTCTAGAAAGGGTACAGAGAAGAGCAACAAAGATGATTAGGGGACTGGAGGCTAAGACATATAGGGAACGGTTGCTGGAATTGGGTATATCTAGTTTAATGAAGAGAAGAACGAGGGGGGACATGATAGCAGTGTTCCAATATCTCAGGGGTTGCCACAAGGAAGAGGCAGTCAAGCTATTCTCCAAAGCACCTGAAGGCAGGACAAGAAGCAACGGATGGAAACTAACCAAAGAGAGAAGCAACCTAGAACTAAGGAGAAACTTCCTGACAGTTAGAACAATTAATCAGTGGAACAACCGGCCTCCAGAAGCTGTGAATGCTGTGAATGGAGATTCACCCTCCTACCACAAAATAGTGATAGACGAGGGAAACATCTTACCAGCAGTGTAGTTCACTGAACAAGTACTGATAAAAACAATTGCACCCTACTCCTCATGACAATGTTAGCGATCAAAAACAAGAATGGATATGATCTTGATTAATGTTCTATGATTAATCTTGAACGCATTCAGAAAAAAAAGGATTCATCTCTCTACTGAACAGAAGATGACGCCAGAAAGCTTCCTTTCCCATCAGTCAGAAGAGAAAGAAAACACGGAAACTTTATTTTAAAATGGCAAGTTACAAAAAGGATTAATAAATAACGATAGAGAAAAAAATATTTTTAACAGGATGTAACATAACTAAAGTACATATGCCATAAAATCCAAACACAGTCAGAAGCTGAAGTTAAGGCTGGAGAGAACCAGATCTCATCAAAGCTACGTTTAGAATCAGAGCCTTTCCCAAAATCACACGCAGGCATTGAATTTTCACGATTAGGCACAAGGAAGGGATAAAAGAAATACAAAGCGGGCAGAAGTCAAAACACAAGATTTCAAATTTATACTTCCATAGGATAAAATATAGAGAAAGGAACTTACAGGTAGTCCTTGACTCAGAACCATGCATTTAACAACTATTTGGTTACAACAGCTTTGAAAAAGGGATTTACTGGCCAGTCCTCACACTTATAACCATCGCAACATCCCCTCTGTCGTATTATTGTGTACTTGGCAACCGCTACGTATTTATGACAATTGCAGTGTCCCAGGGTCACACGACAATTTGCAACCTTCTCAGGAGGCTTCCTATAAGCAAGTAAATGGAGAAGAAGGACATAAAATCGGGCACGGTTCACTTAACGGCATTGCTTAGCAAAGGGAGTTCCAGTCCCAATTTTGGTCATACGTCAAGGACTATCCTGTACTGAGGTACTTTCAAATCCGGAAGGCTTCAATCTAAAATATCCGTGCTTTTATCCAGGCCTTCATTGCAGCCTTTAGTCACAGATCTTTCATGTGCACTAGGCTAAAATTGGTAATGGGTGATGGGAATTGCAATCTGACATCTTGAGAGCCAGATTCTACTTCTCCCTGATCTAAATTGTACATACAGTGTATTTATCTTGTGTGTCTTAAGATCTGATACAAGTGCTGAACAAAAGAAAGTTGTGAAATTCATGGATTACTGCCTTGTTGTGGCGAAGGGGCTTGCGTAATTTAATGAAGCTATGAGCTATGCCATGCAGGGCCACCCAAGACTGACAGGTCATAGCAGAGAGTTCTGACAAAACGTGATCCACTGGAGAAGGAAATGGCAACCCACTCCAGTATCTTTGCCATGAAAACCCTATGGACAGTACCAAAAGGCAAAACGATATGACGCTGGAAGATGAGCCCCTCAGGTCGGAAGGCATCCAATATGCTACTGGGGAAGAGCAGAGGGCTAGTACTAGTAGCGCCAGAAAGAATGAAGCGACTGGACCAAAGCCGAAAGGACACTCAGCTGTGGATGTGTCTGGTGGTGAAAGGAAAGTCCGATGCTGTAAAGATTTTTTCTCCATAGGAACCTGGAATGTAAGATCCATGAATCAAGGAAAGCTGGACGTGGTCAAACAAGAGATGACAAGACTGAACATCGACATCTTAGGTATCAGCGAACTAAAATGGACAGGAATGGGTGAATTTAATTCAGATGACCATCAGGTATACTACTGCGGGCAAGAATCCCTCAGAAGAAATGGAGTAGCCTTCATAGTCAATAAAAGAGTAGGAAAAGCAATACTGGGATACAATCCCCAAAATGACAGAATGATCACAGTTCGAATCCAAGGCAAACCATTCAATATCACAGTAGTCCAAGTCTATGCCCCAACCACCAGTGCTGAAGAGGATGAAATTGACCAGTTCTATGAAGCTCTACAGCACCTTATAGAACTAACACCAAAAAATGATGTCCTTATCATCATGGGGAATTGGAATGCTAAAGTAGGAAGCCAAAAGATAACCGGAATAACAGGCAAGTTTGGCCTTGGAGTACAAAATGAAGCAGGGCACAGGCTGATAGAATTCTGTCAAGAGAATACGATGGTGATAGCAAACACTCTTTTCCAACAACCCAAGAGACGGCCCTACACATGGACATCACCAGATGGTCAACACAGAAATCAGATTGACTATATGCTCTGGAGCCAAAGATGGAGAAGCTCTATACAGTCAGTAAAAACAAGACCAGGAGCTGACCGTGGCTCAGACCATGAGCTTCTCATTGCAAAGTTTAGGCTTAAACTGAAGAACGTAGGGAAAAGAGGTGACAAATAGATTTAAGGAATTAGATCTGATAGACAGAGTGCCTGAAGAACTATGGACAGAGGTTCGCAACATTGTACAACAGGTAGCAACCAAAACCATCCCAAAGAAAAAGAAATGCAAGAAAGCAAAATGGCTGTCTGAGGAAGCTTTGCAAATAGCTGAGGAAAGGAGGGAAGCGAAAGGCAAGGGAGAAAAAGAAAGGTACGCCCAATTGAATGCAGAATTCCAGAGAATAGCTAGAAGAGATAAGAATGCCTTCTTAAATGAACAGTGCAAAGAAATAGAAGAAAACAAAAGAATAGGGAGGACCAGAGATCTTTTCAAGAAAATTGGAGAGATGAAGGGAATGTTTCATGCAAAAATGGGCATGATAAAGGACCAAAATGGCAGGGACCTAACAGAGGCAGAAGAGATTAAGAAGAGGTGGCAAAATTACACAGAGGAACTATATAAGAATGAGCTTAATGTCCCTGATAATCACAATGAGGTGGTCACTGACCTGGAGCCAGACATCCTAGAATGTGAAGTGAAGTGGGCCTTGGAAAAGCTGAGCAACAACAAAGCTAGTGGAGGTGACAGAATTCCAGCTGAGCTATTCAAAATCTTAAAAGACGATGCAGTAAAAGTGCTACACTCAATTTGCCAGCAAATTTGGAAAACTCAACAGTGGCCACAGGATTGGAAAAGATCAGTTTACATTCCAATTCCAAAGAAAGGCAGTGCTAAAGAATGTTCAAACTATCGCACCATTGCACTCATTTCTCATGCTAGTAAAGTTATGCTTAAAATTCTACAAGCTAGACTCCAGCAGTATGTGGATCGAGAACTACCAGAAGTACAGGCAGGATTTCGAAGAGGCAGAGGAACTAGAGATCAAATTGCCAACATACGCTGGATCATGGAGAAAGCTAGGGAGTTCCAGAAAAACATCTACTTCTGCTTCATTGACTATGCTAAAGCCTTTGATTGTGTGGATCATAACAAACTGTCGCAAGTTCTTAAAGAGATGGGCGTACCAGACCATCTTATTTGTCTCTGGAGAAACCTATATGTGGGCCAAGAAGCAACAGTGAGAACTGGACACAGAACCACTGATTGGTTCAAAATTGGGAAAGGAGTCCGGCAAGGCTGTATACTGTCGCCCTGCCTATTTAACCTATATGCAGAGCACATCATGTGAAAGGCAGGGCTAGATGAATCAAAAGTTGGAATTAAGATTGCCAGAAGAAACATCAACAACCTAAGATATGCAGATGATACCACTCTAATGGCAGAAAGTGAAGAGGAACTAAAGAGCCTCTTGTTGCGGGTGAAGAAGGAGAGTGTTCTGAACCAGCCAACTACCGGCCTTGTAATAAGGCAAACCCCTGTTCAAGCAGTAGAGACTGGAGAGCGTCTGAGGTTGCAAAGCGTCTGCCAAGTTTAATTCACAAGCAAAACAACAGAACAAGAAACACAGGAACTTGAATCCTCAAGCGGAAGGGTTGCTTTCAGCAACCAGCCCCTCCCCAAACACTCCTTTTATTTAGAGTTCAGGGCGTGGTCTCCCTGTGCCTCCTCCCGAGGAGTCCCACAGCCTTTCTTTGTTTGTTCCTGCTCGACTGCCTCCTGCGTCGGGCGTCCTTGAACAGGGCCAGCTGTGGGTCATCATCCTCCGCACTATCGGGCTCACGCAGCTGAGAAGAGAGCCCCGGCTGAGGGCTCTGCGAAGCCTCCAAGCCATCATCAGCCGGTTCGTCTTCCACACCCTCCTCCTCCCCCTCATCTGAGTCATCCGATACATCTGAACCGGCTGCCGGACCCACCGGCTGGCCCTGAGTCATAACACTATCCCGCACCGCAGGGCCCTTCCCCCGGGGCTGCCGATCCGGATGCGGTCGGGATGGGAATTGTTCGTGAAACGCTGTCACCAACGCAGGGGCATGAACGGCGGTCGCGTCTTCCCATGTGAAGTCCTCCAGCCCGTACCCTTTCCACTCGATCAGGTACTGGAAGCGACCTTTCAGCCAGCGGGAATCCCGGATGCTGGCGACCTCGTACTCGGGGGTGCTGCCTCCATCACGAGGTCCTGATGGGGGAGGTTCCGCTTGGCGAAGTGGACAAGCCGGTTGTTCGGGGACCAACAAGGACCGATGGAAGACGGGATGCACGCGCAGGGAACGTGGCAGAGTTAAACGATAGGCGACCGGATTGATGACGGCCTCGACTGGGAACGGTCCAAGGTAACGGTGGTCCAGCTTCCTCACCGGCCGAGTGGATGGTAGGTTCCTGGTGGACAGCCAGACCCGATCCCCCACCGATAGTGGAGGCGTATCCCTTCTCGACCGATCGGCGAACCTCTTGTAGTCGGCCTTGGCCTTCTCCAGCTGCCGTCGCACCAACCGATGGATCGCCTGTAACTCCGCCATGAATTCGTTCGCTGCCGGCTCCGGTGAGTCCACGGGAGAAAGGGGGAAAAACCGGGGGTGATAACCCACGTTGGCCAAGAACGGTGTCATCTGCGTGGAGGTGTGCTGCGAGTTGTTAAAGGCAAACTCGGCTATGGCCAAATAGTCCACCCAATTGTCCTGCTGCAGGTTAACGTAGCAGCGCAGATACTGCTCTAAGATGCCGATGACCTTCTCGGTACCCCCGTCGGTCTGAGGATGATGCGCGGACGAGAGGCAAACCTTAATGTCCAACGCCCGCATCAACTCCTGCCAGAAGCGGGCTGTAAACTGGGCCCCCCTATCGGAGACGACTCTATCAGGAAGGCCGTGCAGCCGGAACACCTGTTGGATGAACATGCGACTAGTGGCGCGAGCTGACGGTAAGCCGCGACAGGGGATGAAGTGCGCCATCTTGGTCAACATGTCCACCACCACAAACACTGTCGTGAAGCCGGAGGATGGGGGTAGATCCGTCAAAAAGTCCATGGACACAGCCCCCCAGGGTCTCTTGGGTGTTGGCAAAGGCTGCAGTAAACCAGGCGGGGCCCCTGTCGCTGACTTGGCCTGCCTGCATGGGATGCAAGAGGTGACATAAGACTGGACGTCGTGTCGGACTCGGGGCCACCAGAAGGTACGGGAGACCAGGTTCAGAGTCTTGAACAGGCCAAAATGCCCCGCAGCCGGGTTATCATGACACTGGCTGAGGACGAGTCCCCTGAGTGGCCCTCCCGGAACATAGAGCCGGTCACGATAATACAGAAGTCCATCCGTGACCGACCAAGGCGAATCTGGCCCCACCTCTTCCTTCCGCTGAGCCACCCACGCCTCCTGCTGCTGCGCCTCCCGGATCCGAGCCCGTATATCCACCGGCTCCCGCACCGCAGCAAAAGACTCGACGGGGATCACTGTCCTGGGCGGAAGCTTGTCTTCCACTCGGGTGTACTCGGGCTTCCTGGACAGAGCATCCGCTCTCTGGTTGTGCCCGCTTGGTATGTACCGCACCCGGAAGTCAAACCTCGCAAAGAAGAGGGACCACCGGATCTGGCGTTGGTTCAAATTCCGAGCGGTCTGCAGGCTTTCCAGATTCTTGTGGTCCGTCCGGACCTCGATTTGATGCTGCGCCCCCTCCAGATGATGCCTCCAAGCCTCGAACGCCGCCTTGATGGCCAGCAGCTCCTTCTCCCAGATGGTATAGTTGCGCTCCGAGGGATTCAATTTCCGAGAGTGATACGCGCAAGGGAAAAGGGTACCGTTGGGCGTCGCTGCCTGGAGTAACACGGCCCCAATGGCAATGTCGGAGGCGTCCGCCTCCACGACAAACGGCCGTTGCGGGTCAGGATGCTTCAAGATGGGCTCCTTCATGAAGGCGTCCTTCAAAGCTTGGAATGCCTGTTGTTCGGGGGCGTTCCACTGGAACCGAGTCTTCTTCTGCAGGAGCCGGGTGAGGGGGGCTGTCAAGGCAGCAAAGCCAGGGATGAATGTTCGATAGTAGTTGGCAAATCCAAGAAGTCGCTGAACATCCTTCACGCGACGCGGGGGTTGCCAACTCTGCAACGACTCAACTTTACTCGGTTCCATGGCGATGCCCTCAGGAGAAATGCGGTGACCCAGGAAATCGATGGTCACCTGGTAGAACTGGCACTTCTCCAACTTGGCAAACAGCCGATGTTTCCGGAGGCGCTGCAGGACGTGACGGAGATGCTGATGATGCGCTTCACGCGACGGGGAGTAAATCAGGATGTCGTCCAGGTAAATCACGACAAACTGGTCCAACAGATCTCGAAAGATGTCGTTCATAAAATGCTGAAACACAGCGGGGGCGTTGGTCAGGCCAAACGGCATCACCGTGTACTCGAAATGTCCATAGCGAGTACCGAACGCCGTCTTCCACTCATCACCCGGCCGAACCCTGACGAGGTTGTAAGCTCCACGCAGGTCCAGTTTCGTGAAGATCTTAGCCTCCCGGAGTCGGTCCAAGAGCTCGGAGATGAGGGGCAGCGGGTAGCGGTTACGCACCGTGATGGCGTTGAGTTTCCGGTAGTCACAGCAGAGCCGTAACTCGCCCGACTTCTTTTTGACGAAGAGCACGGGCGCAGACACTGGCGAGGACGAGGGCCGGATGAAACCACGAGCCAAATTCTTTGTCAGGAAGTCCCGCAATGCAGCCAACTCGGGCTCCGACATGGAGTACAAACGTCCCACTGGGAGAGGCGCATCAGGGACTAGATCAATGGAACAGTCATAGGGCCTGTGCGGGGGTACTTGGTCCGCCTCTGACTCGCTGAACACATCAGCAAAGTCGGACAGTTCGGGAGGCAAGGAAACCCCTGAGGAACCCTCCACCTGGCCGGCACAGATATGGCGGGTGTGGTCCACGCACTGCAAACTTGGGAAGGTGACCAAGTTCTGAGACCAATAGATCTGTGGATCATGCGCCCGGAGCCACGCCAGTCCCAGGACCACGGGGAAGTGCAGATCCGAAGTGATGTAGAACTGAATGGCCTCCACATGGGAACTGATGGCCATACACACTGGTTGCGTGGCGGCCGTAATAGGCCCGGACAGGAGCACTCGACCATCAATAGTCTCCACTAGCATGGGCGGATCCACCGGACACTGGGGAACAGCCCATTTGGCCACGAAGGCCGAGTCCATAAAGTTAGTGGTAGCCCCAGAGTCAATTAAGGCATGGACCGGAATCCCCTCTGGCTTGCCAGGAAGGATCAGACGTGCCTCCAAAATCAAATGCCGTGGAGGTTCACAGGCACCGTCGGAATGGCGTCGCTCGGCGTGGTCGTGGTGGGTCGTCCGATCTATCACACCGTCTAGATCGGGCTCGGGCCGTTTCCCGACAGCAAAGCAGGGGACTTTCTCGGGGCCGGCTTGGTCACTGATGCCCGCTGACGCTTCTTTGGACAAGAAGCAGCCAAATGTCCAGGGTCCCCACAGTAAAAACACAACCCCTCCGATCGTCGTCTATCCATTTCCGTCACCGATAGACGGGACCTGACGGCACCCAGCTCCATTGGCTCCTCCCTCTGGACTGGGGGCACACGCTCAACAGGAGCGGCAGGGGTCTGTGGGGTGGCACGGCGACTCTTTCGCTGCTGCAGCCGGGCATCGATCCGCAGACAAAGATGGATCAGCCCATTCAGGTCTGAGGGAATGTCCACGCGGGCCAGCTCATCCAACATCTCCTCTGACAAGCCATCCTGGAAGGCATCCACGAGCGCAGCCTCATTCCAGGCGGAATCCTGGCTAAGCAGCCGGAAATCGCTGATATAGGCCTGTAGGGGGCGCTGACCCTGCCTCAAAGCTTTCAGGCGTCGGGTGGCAGTCTGCGCCTTAATCGGGTCCTCGTACATGAGGCGCATATGGTCACAAACCCCCCCAAAGTTATCCAACAAAGGGCTAGGCTGTGCCAGCAGAGGCGTGCCCCAACGAGCTGCATCCCCCGACAGAAGGCTCAACACGAATCCCACCTTATCTCGGTCAGTGGGGAAATCAGCTGCTCTCACGCTGATAAAAAGCTGGCATTGTCCCAGGAAGGCAGGAAACAGTTCTGGATTGCCAGCAAATTTATCCGGCATAGCTATCTGACATTTCCTCCTGGGTGGGGGTGCAGCATGTACCTGAGCTTGCAGTTGAGCCACCTGAGCTGCCAGCAAAGTGAGTTGCTGGGTGAGCTGAGCATTTTCGGCAAGAAGCTGCTCCATCGTAGTAGTAAGGGGTGGGAGGCTGAAAGCAAACTGTTCTGAACCAGCCAACTACCGGCCTTGTGATAAGGCAAACCCCTGTTCAAGCAGTAGAGACTGGAGAGCGTCTGAGGTTGCAAAGCGTCTGCCAAGTTTAATTCACAAGCAAAACAACAGAACAAGAAACACAGGAACTTGAATCCTCAAGCGGAAGGGTTGCTTTCAGCAACCAGCCCCTCCCCAAACACTCCTTTTATTTAGAGTTCAGGGCGTGGTCTCCCTGTGCCTCCTCCCGAGGAGTCCCACAGCCTTTCTTTGTTTGTTCCTGCTCGACTGCCTCCTGCGTCAGGCGTCCTTGAACAGGGCCAGCTGTGGGTCATCATCCTCCGCACTATCGGGCTCACGCAGCTGAGAAGAGGGCCCCGGCTGAGGGCTCTGCGAAGCCTCCAAGCCATCATCAGCCGGTTCGTCTTCCACACCCTCCTCCTCCCCCTCATCTGAGTCATCCGATACATCTGAACCGGCTGCCGGACCCACCGGCTGGCCCTGAGTCATAACAGAGAGTGCAAAACTTGGGTTGAAACTTAACATTAAGAAAACCAAGATCATGGCATCCAGCCCTCTCAATTCCTGGCAAATAGATGGGGAAGAAATGGAGGTAGTGACAGATTTTATTTTCCTGGGCTCCAAGATCACTGCAGATGGGGACTGTAGCCAAGAAATTAAAAGACGCTTGCTCCTGGGGAGGAAAGCCACGGCAAATCTAGACAGCACACTAAAAAGCAGAGACATCACCCTGTCAACAAAAGTGCGTATAGTCAAGGCTATGGTCTTCCCAGTTGCAATGTATGGCAGTGAAAGTTGGACCATAAGAAAGGCTGAGCACCAAAGAATTGAAGCCTTTGAACTATGGTGCTGGAGAAGACTCCTGTGAGTCCCTTGGACTGCAGGGCGATCAAACCGGTCAGTCCTAGAGGAGATCAACCCTGACTGCTCTTTAGAAGGCCAGATCCTGAAGCTAAAACTCAAATACTTTGGCCACCTAATGAGAAGGAAGGACTCACTGGAGAAGAGCCTAATGCTGGGAAAGATTGAGGGCAATAAAAGAAGGGGACGACAGAGAATGAGGTGGCTGGATGGAGTCACTGAAGCAGTAGGGGTGAGCTTAAATGGACTCCAGAAGATGGTAGAGGACAGGAAGGCCTGGAGGAACATTGTCCATAGGGTCGCGATGGGCCGGACACGACGTTGCAGCTAACAACAACAACAACATGATTTTCTCCTGGAAGAAAAGAGGCTAGAGATACTTTGAAGCCTTACAATATGGCCGAGTGGTATAGGGAAAGCATATATTTAATGGATTGGCACATCACACTACCGGTATCTATGCTTGTTTGCTTTAAAAATCAGTTAGGAATAAAGCAATCTCTAAAGGCATAATTATGCTTTTCTCCCTTGATTATCTTTCAGAAGTATTTTGTCCTGGATGTCCAGCTGCAGAAGTGAAACTGAGTTTCACGATGGAGTCTTGATTCTGGTCTTGAACTTCAGTATCTGAGGAATTAGCATTTGTTTTTATTTATGGAATTCTTGGCACCAAGTGGTTTTTAAAAAATTCTTTCCAGACATGAAAGCAGAGATGGAAGCTCATACCAGGCGATCCACAACTGGATTTAATATATGATTTGTGGTTTCCTATTGTTGAATTCCAGTTTCCAATGTAGCCGTTTTGGAGAAGTTACCTGAAGAGGTTTTTTTGTTTGAGAGGGTCTAAAATTACTATCTTTTCCCAGACATAACATTATATCAACCTTAAGTGTGTCACAGTGTGGCCATGGGTCCTTTGGCAGCTGGATGTCTGTTTAACTAAGGACAACTGCTTCACAATGACAGAGATAGTAGGGGCTTTTCTGATTGTTTTACTACAGGAAGTACTACTTACAGCAAGTAGGAACTCCCATTTACAAATGGGTCACTTTCTCCCAGCCGTTATTCAGGGCTATTCAATAACAAACCCTTGGTCCAGTGCTAAGTTATGAGCTTTCCCACCTTTTTCTTCTTTTAGCCCATTCCCCAAGGGAATTGGTTGTACTGCTGTGGAAAGTATTCAGCAAGTTTTTTCTGTTTGGATCTTGGCAGCTGGCCTCTGCATAGACACTGTGTGATACATCTCCCTCTGGGCCTTTTTTCCAGGCCTTCGTGATCTGAGGTAACTTCAAAACTCCAAGTATCTGTCTGCAAACTTTGTCTGAGATTTTGTTTCTCTTCTGCCAGGGAAAAACCTCCCACTATCGTCTTCAGCTTCTTCTCCCTCCAGCACCAGGTAATTACAACCACACTTAATTCTCTTGTATGATTACTATTATGTTTTTCTCTAACCAAAGCTTCTAGCACTCTGCAAATAGCACGTTCTGCAACACTTGCTAAAACGTGGCTGCCTGTCTCTTTCACAGGTTAGACAAGCAGCATGTCTTATTATAATAAGACCCAGTAGTGGGCCTTATTCATGATGACAATGAGGGTACTTATCGCAAGGAGGTTGAGGTTTGGTGAACTGGTGTAAGAAAAACAGCCTAGTTTTAAACACTGGAAAAACCAAAGAGATCATTGTCGATTTCAGAAAAGGCAGGCACAGCCGCACTCCTCTGCGCATTGATGGTTCATCTGTGGAGATGGTTACCAGCATCAAATTCCTGGGTGTGCAGTTAACGAGTAGGCTGGCTTGGTCGCTCAACAGTGAGACATTGGTGAAGCTGGCACAGCAGCGCCTGTATTTTCTGTGTCCCATGAAAAAAGTACGCCTTCCTTCCCGTGCTTACCATTTGCTACAGAGGGATGATTGACAGCATCCTGTGACATTGCATTAGTCTGGTTTGGAAGCATTACTGCTTCAGACAGGCGGTGCAGAGTGATGAGGATGGCAGAAAAGATTATTGGCAGTTCCCTCCCTTCCATCCAGGACATAGTATACAAGCACTGCTTGAGCAGGGTCCGCAAGATTGTCTGAAACACCACACATCATGACCTGTTTTCCTTGTTATCTTCTGGGAGGAGGCTCTGTGGTATATGAAGCAACTTTCAGATTTAGTCATACTTTTGTTCCATACAGTATTAACCTTGTGAACTCTCAAGCTTCCTCTTTCCGCTATGTATTCAAGATGGACAATGATTAATATTTATATGTATTTATATGTGTGTAGGTTTATACATATGTTGTATATAGCAGGTTTAAATGTGTTATGTGTACTTTGAGAGCAAGCAACTAAATTTCATTTTTAATGTGTCAATATGCCCACAGAAAAAATGACAAGACTATCTATCTATCTATCTATCTATCTATCTATCTATCCTCCAGCAACTGAAGTGGTGGGTCCCCCTTGCCCCCTATATACAAGACCTGACTCATAGAAATGCTGCCTACATCCAGACCCCACAAGAGACCTTGCTATCAGCCATGTCAGCTCATCGGCCCTCATTTCTTCATTCCAAGGCCATATCTGAGCTTTTTCCCTAGTTGTTCTACTTCTGCTGACTCATACCAGCTTCTAAATCTGGCGGCTAAAATCTGTGCGCAACGTAATTATATTGAACTTGAAACAAACATGGCATTCTAATTAAATTTTCTTTTCTTACCACACTGATTATTTGGTTCAGCCCATTGCACTGGTTTATGAAACAAAGATGTTGACATTATAGTCACAATGGCACAATTGCACTGTTTAGTGAGTTGCTAGTCAGTGATTTCCTGGATTTGGCTGCTAAATAATTAAAATGAATTATTAATTAAGGTACACAACATAAGCAAGCTTGAACTTTTGATGATCTTTAAAACACATATATATTCAAATGGCTCTCTACTATGGAATATCTTCTTAGAATGCTATTGTCTAAGACAGTGTCGACTTAAAATACATTCATTACAGCAAGAAAAAAAGGTGGTTCAATTGAACTATTTTTCCTTAACCCTCAAGGAATGTAAATGGTTGGATGGCTTTAAAAAGGGAGGGGAATACTGGTGGAATATAGAGTAGGAATCGTAGATAGATCATTCAACACCTTAAGGTCTAGTCCCTGTAGTTGAAAGGAAGAACATTAGTAATATTACAAGCATTACCACAGCTTGGCTGTGCAAGCCTGGAGATGTAGTAGTACCACTACACTTGAAACAGCTAACTTGCATAGAAAATATCCTGGTGACTTCATGGACGCATCAATTTTGTTTTCTTGGCAACAATTCAGAGATGGCTTGCCACTGCTGCCTTTTCCTATATATTTTTTGAAACTTTCTTGTTTAATCTCTAATCCTAAAAATGACTCAAGACTTTCCATCCAAATATTAATCTAGTCCAATATTGCTTAATTTTTCAGTATCAGAGAAGAATTGTTAAGTGACATTGTTCAACTACAGTATATAATTCCTACAATAATAGACTACAACAATGCAAAATAAAAGATTCTGACAATTAATATTATAGGGTATATTTCCTCACATTGACGCTAAATATACATTTCTTGTTTAACAAGTGAATGCTAAAATTATGGGATTGTATTACTGTGATACATAAGCCATTTTACCAGAGAAAAGCTGCTACAGCCTATTTTAACTTCATCCGACTTCTAAGGAACTCTTTGATTTCTATAGCAAGGACCCCCATCCTTATATAGTATTTGATATGCAGAATTCCAAATGCCACTTAAATTAAGGATTAAAAATGCCCTATTGAGAATAGAAATGAACTGGAACTCTCCAAAAAGATGAAAACAAAAAACATATAATGTTAATTGTAATTTCTAGTCACAGAAAAAGAAGATTCAGGATTTATTACTTTTATCACTTTTTTCACAGTAAACAACAGATTACAAATACCTATTACCTTGATTTTCTATCCTTTCATTTAGTGTTGACAGAGATTTATTTAGAAATAAGCACGAGTGATTTCAGTTTTACCCATTGGTATACAGTATACATGAAACAGTATTAAAAAATACGAGCATTTTTCTGTAATTGGACCAGTGAGATAGATATTAAATTGTCCTTGTTAATTAAAAAAGACAATATTAATTCATAAAGCATTATCAACTTTTAAGGAAATCAGATTAATCAAATGGTACTTGGAGATTTAATGAGAAAAAATAGTCCTGACTCTCACCTACTTCTAATCATAATTGTAAATAACTCTTCAGGCACAATGATTAAAGTTTATAAATATAATTTTTAATATATTCTTTGGGAATTTATGTTTCATTATGGGAATTTATTCAATACAAAAGTAATATATTGCTTGGGTTGTGATGGTTTCTGTAATTAATAAAGGAAACATTTTCTGCATTAAATTGTAAATTTTAAAAAGCACATTGAATTACATTTCAATAGTAACCTTTTCTTGGAATATAAACAAATACATTATTGAAAAACAATTATCTGCAATCCATTTCCTGGTCATTGACTTCAGGCTCCAAAGGATACAGTTCATCCAGTGCAAGTTCTGAAAGAATGTACACAGAATGTATAAGATTTTTTTTTAAAAAAACATGTTTATTCAACATTGCTATTGTCTAAATTTAAGAGTATTTTAATACAGAGTCAAATTCCTGTCCATCATGAAGAGTAATAACTGAAGGGTTA